>NW_017731574.1:2276502-2277990 GCF_001890085.2 Hipposideros armiger
CCCTGCACTTACACTGCGGATCTCGTTGTCTCGAAGTGCTGTGTTGGAGGAATCCACCACCATGACAAACTTCACCTTGGAGTTAGTCACGTAGCCGTATCTGCACAACTGGTTAAGGAACACGCTGTCAACACAGGGACTTTGTGGCAGCATGAAGCACAGCCTCACTGTGGTGAGTGTGTGAGCGGAGGGCCATCTGTGCACATCCCCTGGCTCCAAACCTGCTTTGGAGAAACATGACAACCTGTCATCACAGGAAGTGCCCCAAGCTGGGCCCATCCAGCAATGCCAGGAGGACCATTCGGACCACGCTGGGTGTGACTGGACACTTCCTTGGGGCAGCTTCTGGTGTTTGCTGGAGAAGCAAAAGGCGGGCAGCTAAGCCCATCCTGATTCAAATGCCAAGGCTGCCCTGCCCAGGCCCTGGGGCACCTTGCCTTCTTTATGAATCAGTGCCCAGCTTGAGAGTATTAACTATAAAACCAGAGGTTTCACAAATATGGCCAATCCTGCCTGTGGTAGCGACGCCTCTAAAGGCCATTTCACCTGGTAGAACAGCGGCTCCCAGACAAGCAACACATTTGAGATCTTGCTCCCGGCATATGTCGTCAGTTTGGCTCAAGTAAACTATGATAAAAATTCTCTACAGGTTTGGACAAGAGACATTACTGCTTGTGGGAACATCTTTGAACTCCATGGATTTCAAGCCATTGGTCCCAAGGGAGTGGGTCAAGATTTTAGAGTGACTTGAGCTGGGCCTGATAAGAAAAATGAGTGAGCCAATCATCCCTTGCTCAGAGCTGATGGCCTTACTGAGAAAGGCATCCTTGCAGGAACGAAGCAGCAGCTTCCCTAGTTTTCTACAAACCCGACAAGGGGCATGTGTAGACTGTCACAATTCTCCATGTAATTCAAGCCTGGATTTTCCCACATCCTCCTAGTTAAAGGGAAAAAGTGCATGAGGTCTTAATTAGCTTCAAGCTGCCCTAATTCCCCCCATGGCTGAAAGCCCTCACCTTTTTTTCTTTCCAAGCATTGGTACTGTGGATGGAAAAAAAAAAAGCTTTCTATGGAATGGAACCTCACAGGGTGATCTGATCATAAATTCCTAACTAGTCAGGTCGTGGTGGGTAGTCACGCTCCAGGCATATAACTTTTTAGTAAGAGGTTTATCTTTTTTCTTTTCTTTTTTTTTTTAAAAAGATTTTATTGGGGAATTGGGGTAGGGGAACAGTGTTGGAGAATCAGGGAAGGGGAACAGACAAGTTGCTGTGGAGGACATCACTTCACTGACCCGTGTTGGTATTATCATTGCGCTCTTGCCGGGTGAGGCAGTCACTCGCCAGCCATTGGACGGCCACTCACGGTGGCTCACAGCAGCTCACGAAAGCTCACGCCTGCTGCCGGCCAGCCCCACTGCAGCCTACGCCATTGCCAGCGACTCAGCCGGCCAGCTCCAGGTCGAGCTGTTGTTCACCATCTTAGCTG
>NW_017731574.1:2280265-2286384 GCF_001890085.2 Hipposideros armiger
GCCCCGCCCCGCCGCCAGGCCGGAAAAGCCGTAGTCCTGTGATTGCTGCTCGCCGGGGCTCGGCGGCGCCCGGCGTGGTTGCCATGGCGCCGGTTGCTGCGGCAATGAGGTGGTGGCTGCTACTAGTGCTGAGTGCAGTGGGGTTGGGGGCCAAGGGCGTCCCACAGGCCCCCAACATCCTGCTTCTGCTCATGGACGACGTGAGTGCGGGCCGGGCTCCTGGGGAGCGCTGCGCTCGGGGTGGCGGGTGGGGGAAGCCCGCAGGTGTTGGACTGTGGGTAAGGGCAGACTTGTGGGAGGAGGGCCGTGAGGACGGTCATCCGGTGTGAGGGTAGCGCCCGGCCCTGACGGCTGCAACCTCACAGGGGGGTGAAGTTGAAGCGAGGTTGTCGTGTCCAGGCCGGGAGAAGACCCCTTCTGCACTGTTCCCTTTCTTGCCCCTGGGACTCTGGAAGGATGGAGGGGCAGCTCAGACCAGCTGCAGCCCTGGCCTGGTGAGGTCCAACTCCCTAGCACACCCTGCTCACTCCTGCCCTCCCACCTAGTGCCCAGAAGGGGGTGCCAAGCTGACCAAGATCCAGGCCTTGCCTGCCTAAAAAGCCTCTTTCCTCTGCCTTTAGCCCACTGCACCTGCCTTGCTCCAGGGCTGCCCCTGTCCAGCTAGGCAGGATGCTCCCGCCGTCTTGAGAATTCTGGCCAAAGGTCAGGTCTTTTAACTGAAGCAGGAAGAATGTCCCATCGGGTCTGTGTGCAGCCCCAGGCCCACGGTCACATCGTTTATTACACTGGTGGTCCAGCCCTGTGAAGAGTAGGAAGGTGGCCAGATTCCTGACTGAGAGCTAAGCTGTTCACTTGTCTCTCTGCAACTTTGTCCCCTGTGCTCCTTGCCGGAGGAAGCCAGGAGTGACATGGAGATTCTGAAATTAGCCAATGTGAGGTGTGGGGGCAAAGTGGGGATGCAGACAAACCTGGGTTCCGAGCTGGGGGAAGTTACTGAAGCTCTTTGGGCCTCACCTCCTCCCCGTCCAGCTCTCCTCACAGTGATGTGAGGACTGAGGCAAGGCAGAGGGCAGAGTGGTGCTCAGTACTGATGATACGATAAAAGTCCTGGTATACAGCTCCTGAAACTCTTGGTGTGATAAGGGTGTCTGTGGTGTGCTAATGAGGCAACTGGTGNTTCAGCATCTTAGCTGTAGAGGGCAGTGTCACTGGCCCTCATATGTGGGATCCGAACCGGGGCCCTCTGGCATCCCAAGCCAGTTCTTAACCATCACGCCACTCGGCCGGCCCCCTTTCAGCCCTTTTCTAACGGAACTCTCTCTGCCTTGTTATGCTTATTTGATTACCAATTCCCTAAGCTTCTAACAGAGCTGCTCTGTGCTTCAATGTACAGGTGGGTTGGTCCCTGTCTCTGTCCCTGGTTCCCCTTCTCCAGCACCAGCGAAGACAGTGTTCTCTGGGGAGGATGGGCCACCTTTTTGCTCTCTACCCACATGCGTCTTTGACCCTCAGGCCAGGTTCACACGCCCCTTGTGACCTGGGGTCAATGTTGGCCCTTATAGTAGGGTGAATGATGGCCCTCCCCCAAAATATGTCCACGTCCTAATCTCCAGAACCTGCGAAGGGGGCCTTATTTGGAAAAGGGGTCTTTGCAGATGCGATTAAGTTGGAGATCTTGAAATGAGGTCATCCTGGACCATCTGAGTAGGCCCTAAATCAGAAGACACACACTGGATCTATCAGACACAGACACACAGAGAAGATGATGTACAGACGGAAATGAAGGCAGAGGTTGGGGTGATGTGTCTATAAGCAAAGGAGCCCCCAAAGATCACTGGCAGCCACCAGAAGTGGAAAGAGGCCTGGAATGGACCCTGTCTCAGAACCTCCAGAAGGAACCCCCTCTGCTGATACCTTGATTTCTGATTCTGGTCTCCAGAACTGTGAGAGAGTAAATTTCTGTGGTGTTAAGCCCCTCCTTCCTAGTGAAAATGTGGGTAGAAGGGCTGAGTGTCAGGGGACCTTGCCAAGGCCACCCAGCAGTTCAGGGCAGAGCCCGGCTTGGCCTTGGAGTCTCTGTGTGTGGTCAGGACCATGAGCAGTGGGGGCTGCAGGAGAGGCATGCCGCCAGATGGAGTTCCCTGAGCTGCACTTTATATAGTACCAGGCAGATGATGCCAGCTCCTACCCGCTCAACACCTTAGGCTGTTCTCCTCCTCAGTAAGTGGGATATGTGTTGGTCTTGATGGACTCATCGTGCATGTTGGCTTTTCTGTAAGGTCCCACTGAGTCTTCTACCCCAAGTATTGGGTTGTCGGAAAAGTCATGATGCATTTTTGCAACAAAAAGCATAGAAAAAATACGTCATGACTTTTCCGACAACCCAATAGTTCCTTTTGGGAAGCATTTTCTTGATCCCTTCTGTGTGGCCACTTCGAGGCGAGACTGGGCCCACGAGTCCCTCTTTTCCTGTGGATTTCAGGCCTGAGCAGGCCAAAGTGGCAGGAGGATGGAAAGCACTCCTGGATGTGGCCACCACATGGGTTGGCAAGGGCTCCAAGTGGTGAGCCGCTGAGCAGACCTGCATGGCTGTGCCCAGAGAAAGCTGAGACACATGGGTCCCCTTGCCCCCATCTGGTCTGGGGCAGGAGAGGTTGAGGTGCTGATGCCCAAGGGAAGACTGAACTGCTAGTGGTGAACTTCAGCAGGAGAAATCACCTGGAACAACAGCCAAGGGCTGACTGGGAGCAGCACCCAAGGAGTGGCAAGGGACAGGCAGGCAGGTAGCCCTCAATGAGGCCAGCCTCATGTACAGAGATGCAAAAAGATAACCTGAAACTGCTGACAGTTCTGCTGACAGGACAAAGGCTAACAGATTACTTATAATCCTTCATTTCCTCAGGCTTAAAATGAGATGCTACCTAACAGTGTGTGTGAAAACTCCCTGACGTAGAAAAAGCATTTATGGTTTGGTCTGGCTGTACCCACAGAGAAACCCAAGTAGCAATGGCTTCCATAAAATAGTTTATTTTCTCACATAAAAAATTGCTGAACACAGATACATCAGGGATGGTATGTCAGCAAAGACCCAGGCTCCTGCTAGCTTTTTGCTCCCCATCCTTAGTGGATAAATCACATCCTCATGTTCTCAATATGGCTGTCTGAGCTCCAACCATCATATCCAAGTTCCAGGCAGGGAGAAGGAAAAAGATGAGAAAGAAAGAATACTCCATCTGCCACCTGAATCCAATGGATGTTGGGAGTCCCAATTTGCAATCCCTACTCAACTTGCAGAGCCACTACTCAGGCAGCAGAAATCACTGCTAAAACCTCAACCATGGACTGCAGGGAAGAAACCATGTGTGAGAGTGGCCTACGGCCCACTAGCATTACAACCATCACCTACAGGTTGGTACTTCTCAGCCCTACTCTAGGTGTTACAATTCCACCTGAACTTGTGCTTTAAACACCCTCCTGATTATTTTATTCTGTAATTTAAAAAAATTAATCCCATGCTCATTAGAATACAAGGAAATCCAAAGGGGTGCAGAGAAGAGTTCATCTCCCAATTCTAGCCCCAGGCTGACTGACGCTACAGCCTTCCCCACTCCCCAGAAGGAACTGAGCCACCTTCCTCCTGGTCAGAGGCCCTCTCCCCAGGTTTGAGGTGGGTGATGGGGACTCACGACTGCCTTGGGGCACACTCATTAGCCGGGCTAAAAACAATGTGGAGCAGCCTGAAGGTGGGGCTCAGACCCAGCAGGTCCTTGTCACTTCTCCCACTTCATGGGCCATGTTATCAAAGGACAAAGTATACTAGAACCTGGGATGCCAAACCCCAAAAGGGGCTGTCACCTCAGTCATGGTCAACTGTTAGGACTGTGCTCTGGACCTGGCTGAGCAGGCTTTTGGGGAAGCAGAATGCAGACATATGATTACATCAGCTCCTCAAATGTAAGCAAGCCCCCCACCCATCCAGGCAGCTTGCCCACAGATCTGGGGGGCAGGAGAGGACTCATCTCCTAACCCTCTGTTTGGCCCTCTGGCCATTAGGAACTCCCTGCACTAACAGGCAGAAGAGAACCCATTCACGGTTACAAAGCAGCCGCAGGTGAGACGTTGCAGTTACACGAGGTGTCCTAGATCTTTTGAGGGCTGCCTCCCAAAGCTGGGCCACGTCCAGAGTCAGGCCGGATACAAGACAAAAGGACTTCTCCCTGTGGAGGAAGGTGTGTGGGCTGTCCTTGGTGCCCTTCTAGGGGGCCTTACACACCACACCACCTGGTTGGCCACTGGAGGGCGCAGGAAGAGCAGCGGGTGGAGCAGAAGCCAGCACGTCAGTCCCTCTGGGGCCTCCTCAGCTGCCCCATGGCTGCAGCCTCTCCAGGGCTCCAAGCGCTGTGGGCGCCCGCCACCCTGCTCCCCCTGCCCCTTTGTGCCTAGTGGGGACAGCAGCTCCCAGCTCTGTCTAGTCTCTGACCTCTGCCCCAGTCCCTAAAAAGTCTTGCATTAATTAAACTCTTAGTTAGACTCTCTGGTGACACAGAAAGAAGTGACACAGAAAGAAAACGCCAAATCTAACGTCACAAGACCTTTAATAGACATGCACCAAACCAGGCCTTGCCCCCCACAGCACATCTGTGACACTCAGGAAGAGACAAATGACAATAAATATACATCAACACAATATGGTTATATACAAAATGCTTCTCTTCAATCAACAGGCAGCAGTGTTCTTGTTCAACAGACTTGTATCATCATAGATGTCACCATGCTATCGAAGGCCCTGCAAACAGAAACAGACCAATTCAGAGAAGGGACCGGGCCCTCCACCCCTTGCCCACACAGACAGGCTCTGCGGCACTGCCTGTCTCCCAGGACGCTCTGGGCATCAGTCTCCAACATCCAGATAAGTAATCTTGGCTGAGAGGCCAGGATGCGTGTCCAGCCCCACCCAGCAATTACAACCTAGGTCTCCTGCCTCCTAGTTCCCTGCAGTTTCCCGGAGCTCTGCCCACTAGACTCAGCCCTGCTCTGGCTGGGTCTCCAGGCAGGGGTGAAGGAGCTGCAGTGTAGGCAGTGCCGGGCTGTGGTGCAGCGAGAACAGTGGCTGTCCCTGCCCTGAGCAGCCCAGGAGACAAGGGGTTCTGCATAATGGTGCCAGCTTCTCTCCTCTAGGTCCCAGAATGACACAAAGCACAGTGTCACAGCTGAGAGAAGGCACCATGGGACGGGCCTGGCTCCAGTCAGTGCAGTATCTTTTCACCTGCTGGCTACCAGGAGCCTTTGGGAAGCGTCTAGAAATGTAGGGAATTTCCAGGAGTAGGCTTGAAGTGTGTGCACATGAATGCTTCTTTATGAAGCATCTTCATGACATTCTGATGTTAAGACTGTTTATTTGAAAACTAAAGACACCTGCAATCCAATTTCCTCACCATCCAAGTTCAATATCAAAGACAGAATCAGGCAGCGACAGGATATTCTGCCAGGAGGCTCCTGTCCATTATGCCTGGGCCCTCACTGGGTTCTGTGGAGGCGTCCCAGTACCTGCTGGGCGCACCTGGGAAACCAAATGGGCAAGCTCTGCCCCACACCCTGCCCCCCAACTCCTCTCTGTCTGTTAGATGTTGGAAATCTGTGTGAGAGTTTGTTTGGAAAAACAGGGCTCTGCTACTTCGGAATTGCTGCCTTAGGGGAACAGTGTTTATCGCTTAAAAGGACCTTCCCTCCTTTTCAGAATCGTTGCCTTTTAGCAAGGTAGGGCCTACAAAAGAAGGTGGCAGACCCGAGAGCAGCCAGCCCACCTGGACTGAATGCAGTCCCCCGGGTTGTAGAAGGGGTTGCACATCACATCCGTGTAGGAGTTGTGTAGCTTCCGGAACATCTGAAACAAGAACCAACATTTTTAATTCACATGCACACTTGGCCACCCAGGTGGGGTGTTGTGTAGAGAGCCTCCTGTGCCCAGAGCCAGATCTAGAGGGGCACGATTTTTGGCTTTCTAACCATTTCAAAACAAGTGAAGATGAGGGCCGGCCGAGTGGCTCAGTTGGTTAAGAGCTCGCTCAAGAGTTTGAGCTCTGAGCAACAGCGGTTCGAGTCCAGCCCGAGCTGAGCAG
>NW_017731574.1:2288096-2291416 GCF_001890085.2 Hipposideros armiger
AGAGGGCGCAGCGTCACTGGCCCTCATGTGGGATCTGAACCAGGGTCCTGCTGCTCAGAGTTGGCGTCCCAAGCCAACTCCTAACCAGTGTGCCACTCGGCTGGTCCTGAAAGGTTTATCTTTGCTTTAAGCAAGCCCTGTCCATTGTTTCTATGTATCTAGGTTAACACACCTTTGAAATAACCACCCTCAAGAGAGCACATAATCTTACCTATCCTGTAATCAAATCCCCGCTTTGCTCTCCCCCACCTCCATGTAATCTTCCTTTCGTTCCCTACTTAATTTTAAATGTATAAAAGAAGCTGCAAAACTGTTATTCTCTGGAGCATTTGAGATCTTGCTCCTGGCATATGTTGTCAGTTTGGCTCAAGTAAGCTCTCCTAAAAATTCTCTACAGGCTTGGATGTTCCTTACGTTGACAGTACAAAATGCCTTTCAGGGTTATCTGAGCCTACAGTACACCGCACAACTGTATGCCCCCCGCTGGGTGTGAAGGATACACCTTGTAGTCCTCTGTGGGGTACAGCAGTCCCAGGTAGAGCTCCCTCTGGTCCACCAGAGCCTTCCCCATCGCAGAGACCTTCTCATCCACCACATCCAGGGACGTGTGTACCATGTAGTGGAACTTCAGCTCGTTTTCCGTGGGGACACTGCGGATGTAAAGAGGGTAATTCTGCAAGAAAGGGTGACAGCAACTGAAGTGACGGGAATCCACCCTGCGCGCGCCAACTCTAAATACAAGGCCACAGACCCAACTAACCACAAGAACACGCTTTCGTTCTCTAAAACGGATAGCTTAATCCTCCAAGCTGCTGTGGGCACTACCTTCAGAGGACCCAGTCTAATCTGAGGTTTACATATTGCCTGCAAAGGGGCATCACCANAGCACCTTACCGTCCTTTCTTCTGTCAGCCACATCTCTCTCCAGGTGCTTATTTCATTCCAGCTCCTATTGTCACCGAATGGAAAAGCCGTATCAGTGACTTCAAAATAAACCATCTCCAAAGGAATCCAAAGCGGAAAGGGCCAAACCCAGGACCCTACGGCGAGAAGGGCCTTTGAGAGCAGACTACATGGTCCAAAGGCCCTAGGTGGGCTCTCAGACCAACCAGCCTAAAGCTGGGAGACATGAACAAGGGGAGAAGGCAGTGCCTGGGAAAAGCATGGAGGCCGAATCTCACCAGACATTGTCACCCTCCTGGGCTCACCCTTATAGGAAGGGTGGCGATATAACCTATCGTGCAGAGAAGACAGAAGGGGCATTAATAATTACAGACAACAGACCTGACTGGGACTGTCCTGGGCAAATCTGCACATAGAACCACCCATGTATGGCGCAGAGTTGCCAGATCTCTTCACGATCAACAGTCCCAACTCTGAAACATCTGCAGAATCAACCCAGTGTCTTTGGCGTTTTCCAGGTCAGCTCGCTGCTGTGTCCAGTCTTAGGCGGGCACTTTTCTCTCAGTTCACACCATTGTCCTTTCATACAGGCCTGAGACATCTTGTTGGCTGACTCACCAGCCCAGTGAGTCAAAAGGGCTTTAAGGGACTTCTGGAGAAACGGTAACTGCCAGGCCTCAGCAAAAAAACCGGGTGCCTGCACTTTTCTGTTCTAACTGCTCTGTTGAGATGTATGTAGTTCACAGTACATGCAGTTCACGCAGTTAAGGTGTACAGCTCAGTGGTTTCTATAGACACAGCATTGTGCACCCATCACCACAGTCAACTTTAGGTCCTTCTCATCACCCCAAAAAGAAGTTCCGTTCCCACTGGCAGTCATTGTCCGTTCTCCCTCAGCCCCTAGCAACTATCAGTCTGCTTCCTGTCTCTGTGGATTTGCCTGTTCTGGACATTTCATATAAGTGGACTCCAACAATATTTGTCCTTGTTTGACTGGTTTCTCTCATGTAAGCATCATGTGTTCGAGGTTCATCCATGTTGTAGTATGTGTCGATACTTCACTCCTTTTTATGGCTGAGTAATATTCCAGTGTGTGGAGGGATCATTNGCTCTTCCCCAGGTGAGGCAGTCACTCACCGACATTGGACAGCTGCTCACGGCAGCTCAGGAAAGCTCACACCTCCTGCTACCTAGCCCACTGCAGCCTACGCTGTCACCGGCAACTCACAGCAGCCCAGTTCCAGGTTGAGCTGTTGTTCACCATCTTAGCTATAGATGGCGCAACATCACTGGCCCTCAATGTGGGATCCGAACCGGGGCCCTGCTGCTCAGAGCTGGCATCCCAAGCCAACTCCTAACCAACACGCCACTCGGCCGGCCCTGGACATGCTTCTTTTTAGTGTCATGGACTTGTTCAGATGATGACTGCTTCTAAAGCAGGCTCTGCAGCCCCTCAGCTGGCCCCATCCTGATGGCCAGTAGGGAAACTACTTCCTAATGAACATGTTAGTCTTGGAAACGCTTGCTTCCTGTTCCAATATTCAGGCTTCTCTGAGGTGGAGTCCCTGTCAAAGCTTGTTCAAGCAGTCTTTTGGATGGCAAGACTCTAGCTGAGTGCTTTTTCAGGTCTCTGCCCCTTCCCCTTCTCTCCAGGGTGGCAGTGGGTGTGTGAAGCAAGTCATGTGCCCTCCTGGCAATTCACTGAAGGTTTGCTGAAATGATGATATTTTGGATATACAGGCATACCCCAGAGACATTGCAGGTCTGGTTCCAGACCACCACAATAGAGCGAGTATTGCAACAAAGCGAGTTGTGATCTTTTTGCTGGTGGAGGGTCTTGTCTTCAGTTTGTAAAAAACACAACACCTGTGAAGCACAATAAAGTGAAGTGCAATAAAATGAGTATGACTGTATTGGGTTAAATCAAATAACTTAGCCCTGATTCATCTGTTTCTTTTTGCCTTTTTAATGTGACTACTAGAAAATGTAAACTTACACAGGTGGCTCCTGTGTATTTCTGTTGGAAGTGTCGTTTTAGGCCCTGGAGGTTCTGAGTGGTAGAGCATGACCAGTGCTGGGAGTATTTTTACTCTAGGGGTGCTGACGTGGGGTGGGGCAGCAGGAACCGGAACTGCGGCCAGGAGCCCCAGTGCCAGCCTCTCTGGTGCAGGTTCCTTCTTGTGGCTTTCGGGTTCTCTGGCAGCTGAAACCAAAGAGGTCTGGAAGATCTTTGTCCTGGTCAGCGAAAGTGGATAAGTTAGGACTTTTAGGTGGCAAATAACAGAAAATGCATTCAAAGTAACTTAAGCAAAAATGGGAAACCCGGGGCCAGCCGAGTGGCTCACTTGGTTAAGAGCGTGAGCTCTGAGCAACAGGGTCTCCAGTTTGATTCCCACATAGGCCAGTGAGCTGCGCCC
>NW_017731574.1:2295309-2296872 GCF_001890085.2 Hipposideros armiger
ACACTAGTCATTGGATTAGGGCCCAGTCTACTCCAGAATGACCTCATCTTAGGTAATTACAACTGCATTTCCAAATAAAGGTTACATTCCCAGGCTCTGAGTGGACATAAATTTTGAGGGCCACCAGTGCAGGATGGATAGACCACGTTGCATTTATCCACTGACCACTAGATGGACTCTGGGGTGTTCCCTTTGGGCCATCGTGACCCACGCTGCTGTGGACATGCGGGTAGTTTTGCGTGGCACACGTTTCAGTAGTTGAACAGCTGGGTCACGTGGCCAAGCTCCATTTAGCTTTGTGGGGAGCCTTCCACTTGCCGTTAAATCTCAGTCTGCACAACAGACGTACGAGGGCTTCTCTATGTCAAGCCCAGGGTGGCGGTGAGCACACGATGTCTCCGCTAAGTGGTCCTCGAAGCCCAGCCACTGCCCGTGCTCCCCATGCCCCAGCCAGGTGCTGGGTCAGGAGGGAGCTCTGTGGCACAGGCCCCCAAGGTGGAAGGAGGGTTAATCTACCTCTCCATGCTCTTTCCTGCAGATGGGGTGGGGCGACCTAGGGGTATATGGAGAGCCTTCCAGGGAGACTCCGAATTTGGACCGGATGGCCGCTGAGGGCATGCTTTTCCCGAACTTCTACACAGCCAACCCCCTGTGCTCACCATGTAAGTCAGAGCTGGCTTTCGGCCACCAGCGAGTGGGCACAGGGAGTAGTAGGGGGCAGGGGCCAGGGACATGGGAAGCAGGCAGCCCTGACGGAGGCCTAAGCTTCGCATTTCCTCTGAGGGCCAGGAGGGTGGGCAGGCAATGTGCGGCCTTTCTGTTGGCTCCCTGGCACATTGGGTCCCGGGCTCTGTGCTGTGTGGGGTGCAGGGCCATCAAGCCTGTCCCCTGTCACCAAGGGCTTGTCCCCTGTAAGGATCTTTGAGGCTAAAGTTGCTGCATGTGGTGACTGTGATTTCCAGGCATTGATTGCTTGGCTGGGAAGTGGTTCTTGGCCATGAGGGTGGGTGTCGGGGTTGCAGGCATGAGGCAACCCCACCCCCATGAGAATCACTATTGCTGAGGGACTCCTGTATAAATGCTGGTCTTGAAGAGAAGGAATGTGGGTGGGAGGTGCATGAGGGGCCGTGTGCACCCCACATCTTGGTGGCTCTCCTGGGATCCAGGAAGAACGGTTTTGGGGCTGGACGATGCTGAGCTGCAGGGCCTGGCCAGCACTCCCCAGTGACCTATCTCTGAGCCAGTCAGTACAGGGACGGTCTGCCCACCCAGGCTTGGGAGGCTGGCAGGGACTTACAAGCTCCCCAGAGTTGGCCATGGCCCTGACATATGATGCAGCCCCACAGTGTTTCTGTTTTTTCATCTCCGTGCAGCAAGGGCGGCCCTGCTCACTGGACGTCTCCCCATCCGCAACGGCTTCTACACCACTAACGGGCAGGCCAGGAACGGTATGTGTGCACATGGGAGGCCAAGGACCAGAGAGGGCAAAGGACAGGCATTTGTCACCCATCCTTACACGTGACCTTCCTTCTCCAGGGTGGCACTCATACCCCAGGGTCAAGG
>NW_017731574.1:2298890-2302478 GCF_001890085.2 Hipposideros armiger
TCATGGCAACCCTGGCCAGAGTAAGGACAGGCTCTGGGAGGCCTGGGGCAGAGATCTCAGCCTCTCCTCAGCCAGGGGGAGGTCCCAGTCTCAGTGGGGTCCCGTCGAAACAGCACTAGTGGAGAGTGTTGGCTGACTTGGCTATGACTGCCCTGGATTTCCTCAGCCTACCCAACACCTGGGGTGGACGGAACCTGGACCCCTGTGAGAGGTTCCTCCATCTGCCCTGAGTCCCTGGGGCTGCGATACCCTGCCGCTCAAGCTCACCTTCAGGCAAGGCTGGCCCCGCTGCTGTTTTGGGACAAGCATTTTGAATCGACAGTTTCACATGAGCGGGACCTTGGCTGGCGTTTCTGTTAAGCCTTTGCTTAACAGAATTTGAGCTGTTGGATGTGGGCACACAGCCGGTGCCGGAGCGAGGCATTGAGAAGGGCATGGACATGTAGCAACAGCCCAGAGAAGACACAGAAAGTCACAAAACAGGAAACATAAGCGCAGAGAGAGGTCACAGCAGAGCCGACACTCACATACCTGTCAGAGAGGCTGGAAAGGCCCAAGGTGGGTGCCAGGCAGCTGCCTGGAAGCAGAACGTTTTAGAACCAGCAGTGGGGAACCGAGGCCCCAAGAGATGCACTTAATATCACCCGGACTCAGATGCTGGCTGGCTTGGTTCTGGCCCGTGTCCGGCCCAGCCTCCCCCACTGCCCCACACTGCATTCTCTCACCAAGTGGCTAAGCAGAGCAGTGAGCTTACGGGGACCTGGGCTTGGCGTGACCCATTGCAGGGCCTCTGAGCGGTCAGGGTGGGGCTTGCCCAAGTGCAGCAGAGCAACAGGACCCTCTGCTCCAGGGACGCGGCTTTCCAAACACACATCGCCGCAAGAGGCTTTCTGCAAATGAAAACCTAAGGAACCCATCCACCTTCCAGAGTGGAGTCAGCTCACTCCACAGGGACTGGGACCCAGAGCCACTGCGCTGCAGAACCACCTCTGCAAGCCCTGCGTTACAAAGAACAGATGGGGCCATGCTCAAGGAACCCTGGAACCCGATTTGGATGGGAGCGTGTCAGTACCTCCCATTGGCTGGGGGACCTAATATTAGGTGCCCCCAAAGGGAAGGGGCATGGGGATACGGGAGCACAGGGCAAGGGGCTCTCTCAGCTTCAGATGACACCCGCAAT
This sequence comes from Hipposideros armiger, assembly GCF_001890085.2. Taxonomy (NCBI): domain Eukaryota; kingdom Metazoa; phylum Chordata; class Mammalia; order Chiroptera; family Hipposideridae; genus Hipposideros; species Hipposideros armiger. The sequence continues at coordinate 2,300,071 of NW_017731574.1, forward strand.
GTGTGGCAGGAACTTGCAGAGCACCGGGCTTTCCAAACAGCTTGGCAGTTGTCACCCTGTGGGCACATTGCCATCTTTTCTTCTAGTCATGCCCATCCCCATTCCTCACCAGGGTGCTGGGTTGGTGAGCACCGGTCCTTGTGCTGTCCCAGCCTGTGACCCCTGGCTGTAGCCTAGCAGCATCACCAGGAGAGGGTGGGAGGGCCTGACATCTCCTGGAGGGTGAGGTCTTGCTGTGCCCAGACTTAGCACGCTTTGGGTGCTGGAGGGATGCTTGCTTCATTAAATGTTCTGTGAAAGTGATATAGGGTTTTGCTGCTCAGAGCTTTGGTGTGTCCGCATGCGGGGCTCCCTGAAGTGTCCTGGGTTCCTGTTTCTAGGCATCTGGGCCACAGGTCTCAGTTCCACCCGCTGAAGCACGGATTTGATGAGTGGTTTGGATCCCCCAACTGTCACTTTGGACCTTATGACAACAGGGTCAGGCCTAACATCCCTGTGTACCGGGACTGGGAGATGGTCGGCAGGTAACGGTCCCTTTCCTTCCCGCCCTTTGATGCTGAGCCCAGCCCCTGCCCTCTGGGGCTGCCCGGGAGCTGGATGGAGGTTCTGGAAGCACCTTCCCACCAGTGCTGGCATCCCAGTGGGCCAGGTCCTGCTTTGCCAGCTGGTTGTCCTGCCCAGAGCCTTATAGGACTCAGCCTAGGCCACCGCTTGAGCCACCCCTATGAGGTCTCTCAGGTTTTTTAGAAAATATGAGAGCCAACGATGCTTCCCAGAACAAGGTGTATTCACACAGTAGCCATTCACATGGTTTCTGGGCTCAGGCCCATGCAGCCCGTTGGCAGGTCCTGGGCTCCAGCTTCAGAGGCAGTCTGCCTGCACCAAGTTGGCAGGTTGGCTGCATGCTAGGCATTGAGGAAATCGGCAGCATCACAGATGACATGATAGGATGAACCCTACTTGTGAGCCTGCCAAGAGCGAGCCGCCATCTGAAGAGCGGATGGCCCCAGGATTGCCCTGGTCCTGCCCAGGACCTGGCAGCAGGGCACCTGCAACGTGGCCACNAGGCCCCCAAGGTGGAAGGAGGGTTAATCTACCTCTCCATGCTCTTTCCTGCAGATGGGGTGGGGCGACCTAGGGGTATATGGAGAGCCTTCCAGAGAGACTCCGAATTTGGACCGGATGGCCGCCGAGGGCATGCTTTTCCCGAACTTCTACACAGCCAACCCCCTGTGCTCACCATGTAAGTCAGAGCTGGCCTTCCGCCACCAGGGAGTGGTAGGGGGCGGGGGCCAGGGACATGGGGAGCAGGCAGCCCTGACGGAGGCCTAAGCTTCGCGTTTCCTCTGAGGGCCAGGAGGGTGGGCAGCAATGTGCGGCCTTTCTGTTGGCTCCCTGGCACATTGGGCCCCGGGCTCTGTGCTGTGTGGGGTGCAGGGCCATCAAGCTTGTCCCCTGTCACCAAGGGCTTGTCCCCTGTAAGGATCTTTGAGGCTAAAGTTGCTGCATGTGGTGACTGTGATTTCCAGGCATTGATTGCTTTGGCTGGGAAGTGGTTCTTGGCCGTGAGGGTGGGTGTCGGGGTTGCAGGCATGAGGCAACCCCCACAACCCCCGCCATGAGAATCACTATTGCTGAGGGACTCCTGTATAAATGCTGGTCTTGAAGAGAAGGAATGTGGGTGGGAGGTGCATGAGGGGCCGTGTGCACCGTGCCCCCAACCTGAGCCAGTCAGCAGACTCTGCAAGTCTTTTGATGTGTGTGTGTGTGTCTTTATAACAATCCCTCCTAGCTAGCAGTGAGTGATGCTTACATTGCTCCAAAGTCTTGAGATTCTAAGTGAATGAAAGGTCGAGGGCAGGAAGAGGACCGTAATTCCTGGGGCCCTGTTGGCTTTCGCCCTTTCTGTGAATGTGGGCAGTCACATAGGAGAGGGAAAAAGATACTAAATATGGTGTATGAGATGATGATTTCATTTAACCCCTAATAACTCTGCAAAATAGATGTTAATATTCCTAGCTTTGTAACTAAGAAAGCTAATTAACAGGTAATAATAGAATGGTATTGAGCAAACAAGAAACACAATGGGCCAGTGATTGCTAGCCTCAGAAAGTCCCACCTGTAAAGCAGGTTGGCCCCTTGGTCAGCATCTGGGACCTGGGATTTAGAGAGTGCCCCACCATTCCCCAATAAGAGGGGCTCCCTGCACCTACATTGTTTATGCAAACATTGTGATTTATATTGAGCACCCGCCTTCCTCATGGGAGGTTGGAACTCTGGTGGGTGCCAGGCAAAGGGTGCTATGTGACCAGCCTCTCTGTCTCTCTCTGCTGACCTGGGACGTGCCCTGCCTAGAGGGACAGCAGCCCACTGGTAACCGTGAGGAAAAATCCACACTCAGGGCAGGG
>NW_017731574.1:2305843-2307255 GCF_001890085.2 Hipposideros armiger
CCATGAGAATCACTATTGCTGAGGGACTCCTGTATAAATGCTGGTCTTGAAGAGAAGGAATGTGGGTGGGAGGTGCATGAGGGGCCGTGTGCACCCCACATCTTGGTGGCTCTCCTGGGATCCAGGAAGAACGGTTTTGGGGCTGGACGATGCTGAGCTGCAGGGCCTGGCCAGCACTCCCCAGTGACCTGTCTCTGAGCCAGTCAGTACAGGGACGGTCTGCCCACCCAGGCTTGGGAGGCTGGCAGGGACTTACAAGCTCCCCAGAGTTGGCCATGGCCCTGACATATGATGCAGCCCCACAGTGTTTCTGTTTTTTCATCTCCGTGCAGCAAGGGCGGCCCTGCTCACTGGACGTCTCCCCATCCGCAACGGCTTCTACACCACTAACGGGCAGGCCAGGAACGGTATGTGTGCACATGGGAGGCCAAGGACCAGAGAGGGCAAAGGACAGGCATTTGTCACCCATCCTTACACGTGACCTTCCTTCTCCAGGGTGGCACTCATACCCCAGGGTCAAGGGCTTTGTTTGAGTTATAACATGCCATTTTGATACAGGGCTTCCATCAAAAATAATGCATTTTAGGCAAGTAGAGAGGACGGGGAGGTTAGTGCATGGTCTCAGGGGTTCAGGGCGGGATCCCAGCTCCTTCCCACCTCCGGCTTTGAGGACAGCCAAGGCCGACAGGCACTGTTCACTGCTCCCTCCCTGCCGTGTCCTGGGGCTGCCCGGCACAGCCTGGCAAGTTGGGCACTCTCCCCGCTCAAGGAGCTGCTGCCCATTTGGGCAGGTGAGTTATACGCCCACAAAGAAACCTGAGGAAGCCAGTTACTGTGAGGTCAGCACGGAACTGCCCTCAGAGAAAGGGAGTACAGCAAGCACCGGGGAGCCTGGCGTGAGTGAGACCCTCATAGTATCAGATAACATGTTCTGGAGAACCCCCCCCCAGGCAGATCAGCAGAGGGGAGGTGCCTGGACCCCAAAAGTGCTGTGTGGTAATGCCAGCTCTTCACCAGGCCTTTGCCTGTTGACCCTGAAGGGCCAGTGTTCAAAACTGTTACCCTCTGTGGCACAGCCTGCCCCATGTGTGTGAGTGGTTCACGCAACGCGGGCCTCTTCTAGCCTACACGCCCCAGGAGATCGTGGGCGGCATCGCGGACACGGAGCTCCTCCTGCCTGAGCTGCTGAAGGGGGCCGGCTACGCCAGCAAGATCGTGGGCAAGTGGTGAGTCCTGACATTCGTCCGCTGGGTGCATCCACAGAGTCGTGGCTAAATATGTCCACACGGGGAATACTTCTTGGGCGGGAAGTGGAGTCTTTGAATTCCAGATCCGTTTAGATGTCTGAAGCATTCCTTTAAAAGCTGTCTTGGCCGTGCTGGTGGGACCTCCCGTCTTGAAGCTGTGGCATC
>NW_017731574.1:2308265-2310134 GCF_001890085.2 Hipposideros armiger
TGGGACCTACCACCTGGCAGGTGGCAGAGCTGGGCCAGACCCCCAGGCATGGGGCATGGAGCCCAGCCTCCTCTCCCACACATGCACACAGCCTCTCCCCCTTGGGACGGTCCTGTGGAGACCCCTTCTCCCCACCCCCCACCTGTGGGAGCTCCAGCCCCTGGGATGCTCTGCCCTTTGCCTGCCTGGCTCCCAGCCCCTCTAGTTCCTGCTCCCTGGAGGAGAAAGAACACAGCGCACAGAGCTGTGCGGCTGCCTTCCCTCCACCACATCCCATGACACACACTGAAATTGAATTAGACGGGGCTATCAGGCCTGTGCCCTGTGATAACTGTGAGAGGATTTTATTTAAAAACACCCTGCCATTTGTCCAACCAGTTTCAAATATTTAGCTCTCCCCTTCATGCCTGGCGGGGTGACTTTATTAATTGTAGCCTTTGATTCAGAGTTAAGTCTTGAAAGTGCTGATAACAGCCTTGGTGACTTCTGCCACGGGCCCATGGCAGACAAATTGCGTTTTCTTAAAGACATTATGTGCACGTCGAGAGTGTCTATTTTTCAAAAAGAGCATCTTCCGTGAGTGCGCCCAGCTGTTCTGTGCTGATATGAGGACTTTAGATATCCGCTCCTTCCCGCACCACCCCCACCCGGCCCCGCAATCTCTCCTCCTTATTTATTTTTCCAGACGGTTAAAGTATCTGGATTTCTCTCTTTTTTTTCTTTTCTCTCTTTTGTCCTTAAAAATAAATGTGTTTTTTTTTAAGTGAGAAGGGAGGGAACCGCTGGAATGTTTCTCCTCCCGTCTGCTTTAAAGAATCTTTGAACCAAACGTTGACCTTCATGCCCCCNTTCCTTGGCGCCCTGAGCCCGGACCTTCCCTGGGAGGAGCCAGCCCATCCTCAGAGTGGCGCACCTCATCTCCCCACTGCCCCTGCATTCACACTGGCCCGCCCGCCCCTGCTGTCCCTATGTGTTCATCGCTGCTCTCCCCTCAAGACTGCCCTGCACTGACACATGGAGTTCAGGTGCCGGTGTCCGGGACAAGCTGTGGGGCTTCCTGCTAGAAAAGCACTGCTCTGTTTTGTTTTCCTCATTTTCTGGGGGCCTCAGGTGAGCCCTGGGCAGCTCATGCCGCAGCAGCAGACACCCTGTTTGTTCTCAGGAACCTTCCTCTGTGTTCTGGGATTGAGCAGGACATGCGACCCGTCAGCCCTCTGACACCTCCTCAAGCATGGTTCAGGGACCACCTGCTCAGAGCGGGGCTTGTCAGAAATGAATCTTTGTCCCATCCCTGATGGGACAGCCCCGTGAGGCCCAGGGACTGGTGTATTAACTAGACTCCCCAACCCCAAACATGCAGGGACACTTGTGAACAGTAACAGTTAGGAAGTGATATATCTGAATAGTGACAAGGAATCCCAGTGACCTGCTATTGGGATATGCTGCATGGCTCTGCTTGAAGACCGTCTGAGACTTGTGCTAACAAGAGTTCTCTGTTTCTGAGCAGCCACTCTTCCTTAGGGGCATGATGTTACAACCAGAGCATCTAGGACAATCACCTGGGTCAGAGCCATCTCGAGGCGTCCTGACCTCATGGCCGGTCATTTGGTCTTCGTGATGGTCCCGGTGCCTCGGTGTTCCATCAACAGCACCTCTCGATAGCTGGTCGGGGGCCAGGTGTGGGTGAGTGCCCAGCAGGGCATGTGCAGCCCTGGGGACTTGGGATAAACCACTGATGGGCGACAACTCTCCCTCCCCAGGCGGTAGTAACGGCCCCTTTTTGTGCGGGAAGCAGACCACATTTGAAGGTGGAGTGAGGGAGCCTGCAATCGCGTGGTGGCCCGGGCGCATCCATGCAGGCCAGGTGAG
>NW_017731574.1:2310641-2311750 GCF_001890085.2 Hipposideros armiger
GCAGGGCTGCAGCCTACGCTGTCGCTGGCAACTCACGGCAGCCCAGCTCCAGGTCAAACTGTTGTTCACCATCTTAGCTGTAGAGGGCAGTGTCACTGGCCCTCATGTGGGAGCTGCACCAGGGCCCTGCTGCTCAGACCTGGTGTCCCAAGCCAGCTCTTAACCAATGTGCCACTTGGCCGGCCCTTCCTTGCTTTTTTATTACTATTAATTTAGGGTTTAAGCTCATTATATATCAGCGGACCAAGAAGCTGAGCCAGTTCATCGTCGTTGCCTTTTTTAATAGCAGCTTTATCGAGAACATACACACACAGACAGTTCATCCATTTTAAAGTGTACAGTTCATTGCTTTCTAGTACGTGCACAGCATTGTGCAGCCATCTCCAGTTTCAGAACATTTCCACTTCCTCAAAAAGAAACCCCACTCTCATCAGCCGTCACCCCAGCCCTAAGTAACTGGGATCCCCCTCTTGTCTTCCTGTCTCTTGCTGTCCCCTCTGTCCTTACACGTTGCTCCTTATCCTTCTCCCAAATGGTGACCATGGCCCCCAGTTTTAGCCCCAATTCATCCTTGAGGAGACCGGGACCTCAGGAGCCATGTGAGCTTCCAATTTCATTTGTTCACGAATTGAATATTTCTATTGTTCTTTTAAACGAGGCCCATGACTTTGCCTCTGAAATCAGGGAGAAGGGGTTTTCTTGGCCTGAAATCTGATTTCTGTCTGGATCTGGATTACTTTCAGATTTTATGAAGAATTTCCAATTAACCAGAAGACTGGAGAAGCCAACCTGACCCAGATTTATTTACAGGTAATGGAAGCCTGAGCTGGACAGGCTTTATGGTGGGGGAAAGTCAGCCTTCAGGCAGAGGCAGATGGTGTGTTCTTCTCCTCAGGAAGCCCTGGATTTCATTAAGAGGCAGCAGGCAGCTCAGCGCCCCTTCTTTCTCTACTGGGCCATCGATGCCACACATGCACCTGTTTATGCTTCTAAGCCTTTCTTGGGCACCAGTCAGCGAGGGCGGTGAGTCCTTGGTCGTAGAGATGTAGACCCCTACCTGGAGGGGTGAGGGGGAGTTCAGCTGTGCTTGATTACCTCCAGGGACAGGG
>NW_017731574.1:2315070-2316144 GCF_001890085.2 Hipposideros armiger
GGAAGCACCAGGGTCACACTCAACTGCTCTCCAAACCGGGCTCCTCCCAGGGGAGGTAGCCGGTGAAGGATGCCTGGACTGGGCACTGGAACAGTCCCCCACAGACACGGCCTGGGGTGTTCGTAGCTGCCATGTGGCAGTCCTGAGTGCAACTGAATAGAACAGTGTCTTTCCTTGGAGAGCCTTTAGTGTGCTAATGAGGATCATGAGCTTCTGGAAGGGGTCTAGAGCAAGCTGAGTTTTTAAAATCTTATTTGGTCATAGAACCTGTTTTTCCAAAGTGCATCTCCCAGGCCACTGCTCTGTGGACACATTCCTAGAGACAGCAGCCGCTGGACCGTGTGGTTGGTATCTGTCTGCAGTGCACATGTGCAAATGGCAGGGCCAGGGGACCTAGTCCTCTGGCTGGGCATGGTGTGTGGCGTGCTCCTCAGAGCCCTTGCTCTGCTCCTCCCTTGGCTGAGAACTCAGGGTCTTCTCTAACGGGGCACCTTGGTTCAGACACCCGCGGGGTGTTAAGACTAATGTTTGTAGGCAGGTGCGTCACTGTCTCACCTGGTCTTTCTTCCCTTGTGAGCGTCTCTAGAGAACACTACTCCCAGCACTGGTGTCAGCTCAGCCCTCGCAGCAGCACCTTGGGGGCCTCTGAGTGTCCTGTGGCTGCTGAAACAGTCACCGCACTGAGGGGCTGGAACCACACGCATTTGTTCTCTCGTGTCTGGAGGTCAGAAGTCCTGCACTGTCTCCCGGGGCCCGAATCAGGGGTCACAGGGCTGGTTCCTCCTGGAGGCTCCAGAGGAAAACACGTTTCCTCGTCTTTTCTGGCTTCTTCGCTCCTCCTTCCATCAGAGCCGGCACCCTGACTCTGGCCTTCCTGTTCCTCTCCCAGTATGAGGACCCTGTGATTGCCCTGGGCCTGCCCAGGGACCCAGGATCAGCCTGTTTTAAGATCAGCTGATTGACAACTTGATTCCCCATCTCTGCGTAAGGAGACTTATTCATAGAATTGGGGTGTGGAAGTCTCTGAGGATTTTCATGCTGCCTATCATCCCCATCATCCCCATCATCCCCATC
>NW_017731574.1:2318809-2320749 GCF_001890085.2 Hipposideros armiger
TTTTTTTTTCTCTCTCTCTCTCTTGAAACCTGGTGCAAAAGCCTGTTTACTGTGGGGGAGGGGAGGGGCCTGAGGCCACAGGCTCCAGGAGCTGTCTTCCTCTCAGCGGGGCCAGAGCCTCTGTCTGGCAGCCACCTGCTACTAGCTTCACTCCCCACCTAGCTTCACAAGGTGAACGACTGGTGACTGTGGGCTCACCCCACAGCCTAGGGGACCTCTGCACCTGTGCCCATGTGATTTCAGCATGGTCACGTCTGTAAAACCTCAGCCCTAACCGTGCGCCTGAGTCTCTTAAGTCACCTATGTCTCCCCACTCCCTCCCTAACAGGCCCATATTCTATTACCGTGGCAACACGCTGATGGCGGTCACTCTGGGCCAATACAAGGCCCACTTCTGGACCTGGACCAATTCCTGGGAGGAGTTCAGACAGGTAAGGGGGCCTGGGGCTGGGGACTCTGCACCCACCCCCCATACCTCATCCTTAAGGATGCACCTGGGCAGAGAAGGCCGGCAGGAGGCTTCTGCCAAGTGGTGTCGGCCACATAGGTCACGTGCTTCCCGCCTTCTGTTCACCCGCCGTAAGAAGGAGTTGAGGATGCCATGGTGTAGCTCTAAGGACAGCACCTCAGGGACTTGGATGCTCCACCCTGTCTGGGGCCACCCAGAGCCTGGGGAAAGGAGGCCTCAGGGCGGGCTCAGATCCAGACCCAGGCCGGCCGCCTCAGAGCCCAGGGGAACCCAGGGTACCCTCCCCCGACCCCCCACTCCACTTGCCCCCTCTGTGGCCTGGCCAGGTACTCTGTGACCCCTCTGAAGGGCTGTCATAGTGTCTGCATCACGGGGTCTACCCCGAGGGCTTATGGGTGATATGCCACGCGTATGCTGTGCCCCAGGGTGCTTAGCGCCTGGTCTCAGGTTCCTGCTGCCCCTCAGGGCATCTTCTCTCCACTGCCGTCCTGCCTACCCTTCTTGCATCTTCTTTCTGCTGCTTCCTCCTACACACACACACACACACCCGCCCCCGCCAGGTATCTCAGCCCCCACCCCTCCCAGCGTCTAGGTCTTTAGACATAGGAAAAACCTGCTAATGTGCCTTAATTGGGAGGAAAAGCAATTTAAGTTAATGAAAAATCTAAGTACTGGAACACTCTGCACCACTTGGGATGAATATTGCACACTTAGTGGATCACCTGTCTGGTCCTGGGCTGGACCCGCAGCATGGCCAGAGGCTACCTGTGCAATGCCCGGACCCGGACCCAGGAGCCCCAGGCACTTGGGCAGAGCCAAAGACAGCGTGTGCTTCCTCCACATGGCCCAGTGCCCGTGAACATCCCCAACTTGTACTCAGAAGCATGGATTGGCATCGGGCAGGCTCAGCTGGACCAAGCGAGCCTTTGCTTCTGTTCTGCCCTCTGAGCTCTGGAGTATCCTGTGGGCCCCTCAGACTGTGACCACAGCGCCCCGCCTGGGCTCTTCGGGAGCTCTCTCTCAGTGAGCAGCATGGCAGAGCTGTGTCTCCTGGCCTCTTGTCTCTGGTCTGCCCAGCCCTCACTCAGCCTTCCTGATTTATGGCCACCACCTCCTCTTGCCCTGCCCCAACTGGCAGAGCCATGCCTGGCAGAGCCCCTTTAGATGCCCAGGGGCTAAGAAGCTCTATAGGAGCAACCAAAAGGGGCCCAGAGGCTGGCAAGGTGGGGACCTTAAGGGACAGCCGTGTGGCCTCGTTTCTTCCTTCCTACCCTGCCATCACACACAGGGATCCCCCCCGGGACTCTACGGTCCCCACTGTTTGCTGCTCACGAGTCCAGATGGCCTAGCTGGCAGGTGTGGCTGGGGTTCTGGCAGCCGCCCCTTGGGCCTCCCTGCAGCTCCCTGCCCTGTGGGCTCTCAGGGCCTTTCTGGGCAGGGTCCACTCAGCTCTGGGCCAAGTGAGACACAG
>NW_017731574.1:2321062-2322462 GCF_001890085.2 Hipposideros armiger
GGGTTCATTGCGTCTCAGCACAGCCTCAATTTGATTTAAATGCCAGGGGGACTGCCGCACTCTGATGGCCCTTCTCCCTCCAGGGATCAATACAGCTGGGGGGGGGTGTGAAGTCAGAAAGAAAGGACCCCGTGGCCATCAACAGCTTCCCTGAGCACCAGGGGAGACTTGAATCCTCCTCCCGTCCCTTCCAGACTGTTAACACGTTAGGGACAGCTTTGTTCAGAGGCCACGTGGAGCCTAGCTAGGGGAGAGGCCTGGGGCACGACTCAGCTGGGTGTGTGACAGTCTATGGTTCCCAGGTTTGGGGGTCACCCGAGTGGACCTTATTAGCTTCCGGGCTGTACACTTGTCCTGGGGTGTCTCACACTCCCTCTAGGCACACCCTCCCCAGTCCTGCGGTCCTGCTGTGTGGTGGCCCACCAGCCTGAGCCCCAGGTCTTCCATCCACTCACAACTGCTGGATGTTAGAGGGGGAGGGAGTGAGCATCTTCCCCTGCTGGACCTGGTGCCACTTGTCCCCAACAAGTCCACGACCGTGGGGGCTGCCTGAGGCCATGGGTGAGAGGCCTGAGGGAGATACATGTATCCATGTGGCCTGCATTTCTGGACTCAATCCCAGGGGCATTAGCCACAGTGTGTGCTCATCCCCCTCTTCCCGCCCACCCTCCAAAAAGCCAGCGCTGTGACCTGCAGGTGCACCTGCCCCCACTCCAGGGGGAAGAGGAGAGGAGGAAAGGTGAGTGGTGGGGGGGCTGGCTCAGCTGCAGGGCCCCCAGGGTGAGGCCTCACATGACAACAGTTGTAAGAGAAAAATCCTGTACTAATTAGCAGGATCTTAATTAAATAGCTTATTTGATTTGCATCCAAATTATAATTTGTGTCTTCTGTCTAGACTGATACTTCTCCATTAACTGCTCAGCATTTTTATGCTAAACGTGGTTGTTTCTCCCACTGGTAAATTTGTATTTGGTCTCCTCCAGCAGTTCTGTTCCCAGAAGGTCAGAGGGTCACCTCCTTTGGAAGCCCTGCATGTCCACCGTTGGCTGCCCTCAGTGACTCAGACTGCAGCCCCTGACTCGGGAATCAACTGCTCAGTGCAAATAAATGGAATTTCACGGGCTCCTAACTTCCCTGATTTATTGAAAAGCAGAATATTAACTGCTCCACTGACCAGCTGTCCATTACAGACACACAGGGGTTAGAAATGGTTGGCCCGTCAAGTGGCACCAACACCTAAGAAAGCCTTTCTCCGTGCACTGGTCACAGCCACTCTCCAGACCTGTCTACAGTGCCCTGTCTTGGCTGGAGACTGGTGCCAAGCTGCGTGCGGGGCTCTGGGGGTCCCCCTGGCCTCATCTGATTCCCCCTGGATGGTAGGGGGCTTTTCCTTTTCCCAA
>NW_017731574.1:2325080-2326805 GCF_001890085.2 Hipposideros armiger
TACAGATGCAGGACAAGCCAAACCTGTGGGGTGTGGACGTGGCCTGGGTATATCGCCCGCCCGTGGGGCTCACCTCCCAGCAAAGCAGACGCAGGTCCCAGCAGGGACAGACCTCCTTGAACCCCACGGGGGGCCTACCTGGTAACTGGAAGTGTCTGGTGCCCTGTTCCACAAAGACAGGCAATTCACATGTCCCAGTGTCAGAAGCTCCGGTGGCACCTCAAGTCCCACAGAGCAAAGCCTGATGGCTTAGCCTGGCTTCCTAGCCTGTCAGCCCCTCTCCCCGAGCACCCTATTCCCTGGACCCACGAGGCCATTGTGAGGGCAGCTAAGCACCCTGAAACAGAGTGTAGCCCGGCCAGGTGGAGCCCAGGGTGCCTGCCCCCATGAGGGAAGTGATTGTGTGAGCAGTCAGTGTGCAGACTGGCTGTGATGGGAGAAAACTGTGCAGGGAAAATGGAGTCAGGATATTGGAAGCATTTTCCTAGCGGTGAGGATTATTAGAGGGGGAGGGCCTTGGCCGTGGCTGAGGGCACTGAGCTGGACAAGGCTGCCAGGGCTGGTGGGGATGGGCTCGTCACTGTCCACATCTGGGGCTCACCACAGGAAGACATTCAGGGCGGGCACCCGCAGGGCCCCCCCTCTTTTTGGAGGGATGCCAGGCTGGTATGCTGGCCTATGAACTCAGCAGTAGAGTAGGAGACTCAGGGATCCCAAGGTCCCTCAGGTCCCAGGAGCCTCAGAGCACCCTCCCTGGGGAAGAACCCCTGGTGCCTGCTCCGGGCCCCATCTTGCCCTGTGAAAGCAATGCTGTCCCCAACTTCAACACAATGTCTCTCATCTCCCATTAGCAACTGCTCTATGGTACAGGCAGAGTCCCAGCGTCTTAGATGAAGAGGGTCTTAGGGAGGAGGGAGGGAGGAGAGAGGAGAGGCGGCTGACCTGGCCAGGGCACTGCCGCCATCTCCTGGGCATCGTAGGAACTGCCAAAGCCTGGCTGCCCCTCGAATGGGAGAAAGTCAGGACACCACCCCCCTCCACCCCGAAAACCCCGAAAATCAACTGGAGACAAGTGAGAACAGTGTGGGCCAGCCTCTAGACTTAAAGTGAACACTGTCACTGAAGAGATATATGGCTTTACATGTGTGTGCGCAAAGCCTGAGACCTCCCCCCGCCACACTCATTCTCTCCACACCCCTGGGTTTCCCCCAGCTCTGGATGAAGGAAAGGTTCCACTATCAGCCCTCAGCCCTCCTTCAGACATACTCCCAAGCTCATCCCTGGTCCCCACACTTCCACCCCCGAGCTCAGCCTTGGCCCCTACGCATCCAGGACAGCCCAGGTGAGGACTCAGGGAGGTGTCTTCTGGTCTCTGACAAGACCAGTCCCATGCAGCTTGTCACAGCCCTTGCAGTAGTTGGCTATCTTAATGAGCATCAGGCACCTGAGGCACTGGCCCTCCCCAAACCCCCCGACTTGCAGGCTGGGCCCAGAATCTGTGTTCTGCATGTACCTGCAGGGCTCTCCCTGCTCTGCCTCCAAAGTCGGGAACAGCTACCTTGTCGAATCCTGGTCCTGCCCAGATGCCCGGCCCCTCCCCATGTGGGCACCCAGGACCCACATGACCACAGGAGCCAAGAGATGTGGTCCAGGGCGGGAGAGGGCTTTCCCTGTCATTGGTGCTCTGATTCAGTAACATGCATACTCTGAGGTCCTGTCATGGGT
>NW_017731574.1:2332493-2350515 GCF_001890085.2 Hipposideros armiger
CCCCCAACCCCCCGGGTGGCCCAGGCTTTTGGGGGACCTCATTCTGCCCCTCCCCACCCTAGGAACCATGCGCACAGCCTGTGATCTGCTGAACCAACTGCGTGCTGAGGTGCTGGAATGTGTGAGCATAGTGGAGCTGACCTCGCTGAAGGGCAGAGAGAAGCTGGGGGCCGTGCCCTTTTTTTCCCTCCTGCAGTATGAGTGACCCAGGCACCCTGCACCACACCAACTGGTGAAAGGAGAGGTCCAGCCTAGGTGGATACAGTGACCTCCACTGGCTGCCAGGGGGCACTGACTACCCACCTAAGACTTTTTTAAATCCTTTTTTGTGGTTACTTTTTGTACTATCTGGGGCCTTTCCTACAGGTTCTGGAAATGATAGCCCAGAGCAAAGCCAAGCCCAGCTGCTCAGGTTCATTTACAGTGAAATGACAACATGAATAATCAACTTTGCGAGAGTGGTGTTTCTTCAGGTACCTAGGGTGGGATCTGGGACATGGGGCCAGGAGGTGAGCGGAAGATGCTGGGATCCCACAGCCGGGTGTGCATGCATGGTGCTTTCAAAGCACTTGCAGCAGTTGGTGGTTCTCTGGTATGGGGAGCAGACTGGCTTAGGAAGCAGGTGCTGCCCAAATTGGTTTCTCATTGCTTCCGTTAACAAATGACAGAAACTTGGTGGCTTAAAATAAGTTTATCTTAGAGGTTAAAAGTACAGTTGTCCCTTGGTATCCATGGGGGCCTTTGTTCCAGGATCCCCCATATCAAAATACCAGGATGCTCAAGTATCTAAAATGGTGTTGTGCTTATATATAACCTACACACATACCTTATACATTATATATAACCTACACACATACCTAATACAATGTAAATAGTTACATTATTGTTTAGGGAATAATGACAAGTCCATGTGTTCAGTACAGGGCAACCATTCTAGGCCCAGTTACATAGTACATGTCAGCAACAACATAACTTTTTTTCCCTTTGAATTTTCGACTGATCAGTTGAATCCAGATATAGTGGGCTAACAGTACTAAAACATCAAGGTGTAGACTGGGCTGGTTCCTTCTGGAAGCCCCATGGAGAATCTATTCCATGCCTTTCCCAGTTTCTAAAGGCCACCCACATTTCCATGGCTCATGACGCCACCCCCCATCTTCAAAGCCAATGATATACCACCTTCTAGTCTCTGCTCCTGCCTCCCTCTTATAAGGGCCCTCTGATGACACTGGGGCCACCAGGATAATTCAGGATCAACTCCCATCTCAAGATCCCTATGTGGGCATCTGGGAGGCATGTTATTTTGCCAACCACACTGTGCAACCTGATGGCAGCAAAGCCACCCTCCCCACCCCAATACCCCACATCCCTGCACCCCCAGTGCGGCAAACACAAAGCCAAGAGAAACCAGTTTAATAACAATATGCTGTACAAGGTGGGTTCACCACCCACACTGGCCAGAGACCTCCAAGCCCTGCAGCCAGAGCCCAGCCCAGCTTCTGACACTCATGAGTACTCAGAAGGGACAGCAAAAGTGCATCATGTTTGTAAAGGGGATAAAACAGGCACGGCGAGCCAGGCCAGGGCCTCCGCCCACGTTTGTGTGTTGCTGTGCAGCTGTCAGGCTCACAGTGCCTCAGCATGTGCAAGGCGGACCAGCTGCGCGGTGACACCCGCCAGGTCAGCAGCCTTGTCCAGCTTGACATAGGTGTCAGTGCGGATGCGGTGGAGACTGAGCCAGTCAGGCAGCAGCTCAGAGAGGAGCTGTATGTGCTTCTCCATCTCCCCTGAAAAGAGGGGGGTACATGAGACCAGGGGCCTGGCCTCCCAAACCTCTAGGCCCGTGTGCACATCTGAAAGGGGTGCTGCTCCCACCGCAAGGCCCTGTCAAGAGGCCTTCCTTAGTGGCCAGCCCTTGCCCCCCAGCCCCTCCCCCAGGCTAGACCCACCTATGTCCCCAGAAGCAAAGGAGTAAACTGAACACAGGACTGAAGCCAGCAAGCGCAGGGACTGCACAGCCCTCCCAAGGAGGTAGCCTTCCCACTGAGCCCGGCATAGGTCCTAGCCTTTGAAAACCCCGCAGCAGAGGTGTCCTGCAGCTCTAAGGGACCAGAGACCTCAGGGGAACGGGCAATACTATGGGAACCCAGCCAGCTGAGGGACTGCAAGGGCAAAGGCCAGATTTGTGAGGAGGAGGAAGCCTCAAGAAGCTACAGGGTTGAAGGGGCCAGATAGAGGCTCAGGAGGTGACCTCGAGGGAGCTGTGCCCACCCAGTACATATAGCAAGTGCTTAATGCATGTGTGGGGAATGGTACAAATTCATGGTGCCCACCCTCATCTGAGACTGGGGGACATGGGGAGGGGCCCCTGCACACACCTGGGCTCATGGCCATGTGGTAACTATCCACCATCTTGGCACAGGCCACATCCAGGGTGAGCGCCGGCTTCCGCTCGGACACAAAGATGCTACGCAGCACCCGGGCCAGCTCAGGCAGCCGCTCCAGCCGCTCCAGCCGCTGCTCCTGCTCTGGGCGCCGTGTCATCTGGGCCAGCTGCTTCTGTGCCTCCTTGGCCCGGATCTGCAGTGGGCACAGGGAGTGGTCATTGGATGGCTGGTCCAGCCCCACTCCCCCCTGGGACCTCAAACACTCACCCGCTCCAGCAAGTCCTGGGACACCCCCTTCAGAGGGGCAGGTGGAGTAGCTGGGGGGGTGGCTGGCAGTGCAGGGCTAGGGTACCCAGGGCTGCTGGGCTCGGCTGTGCGCAGGGCCAGGTCACTCAGGGCCTTTTTCATCTGGGACAAGTTAGAGGGGAGAGGTCAGGAGAAGCCTCCCCTGGCCCAGCCACAGGGGAGGCCCCTCAAACCCCATCTGCATGGACCCACTGCCCAGGAGGCCCTGTCTGTCCAGCCCAAGTTCATCCCAGTGCATCAGGCACCTGTGCTGGGCACCCCAAGGCAGAGCCTGCTGGTGGGCAGTGCTCTGAACGTGGGGAGGGCATGTCCCACCACCCCCAAGGCCCATGGCAGAGCATGGAGCTTGTCAGGTACCCACATGGGGGTTAGACTGCCCCACCGTGGGAGACCAGAGCCAGCCTCACCCTGGGCGACATCAGGCTGTGGGCACGGGTCAGCACCTCCTGGGCAGTAGCCACCTTCTCCGTAGTGGGTGGCTGGGGCAGCTCAGCAGGCTTGATGTCAGGCACTTCATCCACATTGAAGCGTGGGTGCCAGCGCGTCAGCTGGTCCTCAGGCACCACCATGGGGGGGTTTAGGGAGGCCAGGAAGGCCTGTCCAAGAAAAGAGGGGTGCCAGATGACGCTGGGGCATACCTGCCTGGGGGTGGGGCAGGGCTGTCCTGGTTCCTATCCCAGCTGGGTGCCCTCAGGCAAGCTACTTCATCTCTCAGGGTCCCAGGTGCTCAGCTGGGCTGAAGGCGTGGAGTACAGCACCTACTGAAGTCATCACACGCCTCGCAAGGCCTGAGGCTACAGTACTGAGCTCCCCGCTTCTCTGTTCAGGGCAGACTCCACCTCAGCTGGGAGCCAGGGCCAGGATCCCATCTGACCACACCTACCCCATCCATATGATATGATGGCCCAGCCTCCAAGAGTGGCTGAGAATTCTAGAACTCAGCCTCTCGAGAGGGCCCGTTTCCTGCTGGGGCTGTGACAGCAGGGACAGATCAAGCACTCAAGGACAGGACAGAGCACAGGGCCCACCACAGGGGAGACACCTCATACAACAAGGACTGAGTTGGTCACCTTGGGGTCGTAAGCTCACCCTGTGGTGCTCTCGGACGCACTCCACCAGATTTTGGCTAAACACCTGCCGTCGCTGCAGTAGTCGTGAGGCTGTGAGCTGGGGAGCCATGTTGCCAGCCTCTGTGGGAAGAGTCCAGGCCTGAGCCCCTGGGCCAGACTCACCCAGCTGCCCAGCCCCGCAACCACAGGTCTCAAATGAGGCCCAGTGCCCGATGCCTCACACCCATGCTCAAAACCACACATTACCACAGGCAAGGAGACGGAGGCTCAGAGTTGAGTGGACTCGGCCACAGCCACTCACCCTGGTCGAACAGTGGCTCAATGGTGAGCTGATAATCGGACCTCTTAATGCCATCCTTGAAGGTCGGGATGTTGCGCTCCTGGCGGAAGCGGTAGGAAGCGGGATACACGGTTTTGATCTGGCCCACGTTGCGCTCCTCAAAACGCCTGTGGGATGACGGTGCCAGGGGTGAGAGAGCCAAGCAGGGCACAGGTCAGCCTCCACTGGCAGGACGAGACCCCCAACCCTCCAAGGACCCTGCTCACTTGCGAATCATGTCCTGGACGCCCCGCTTGACCTTGGCAAAGGTCACAGTCTCAGAGCGGTTGTAGAGCATGCCCACGATGGTGTCCATGCTACGGAACATCTCAGCCAACACCTGGTACTTGTAGGGCAGCACGAGGCCAGGGAGCCCTGGCTGGGCCAGGGCATGGAAGCGCTGGTAGGCGGGCGCCTTCTCTCCACTGCCAGGGAGGAAGCCAGGCCTTGAGAGAAGTGCCAGACCCACACCCCGCCCAGTACCCAAAGGCTAGCAGAGGCCGGGGATACCTCAGCGTTGAGGCTTACAAAACTGCCCCCATGACACACTGCATACCAATTGACAAATTCCCTGTATGCCCACCTCCCCATCACAAGCACTATCAGAGATGGAGACAGAAAAGAGTGGCTTCAAAACCAGCTCTGCCATGTCCTGCCTGGTTACCAAGGGAGGTCCCTGGCCATTCCCAGCCCTGGCCTCCTTATCTTTAAGAGGCAGGCAGGCGCATGATGACCACAGGACCTGGGGAGACAGACACGGCAAGAGGAAGCAAATACCCAATAACCGCTGGCTGTCAATATTATTTGAAATTCACAAGGGCCCACCGAGGCAGGAACGGGCACCCTCTTACAGATGGAGGAGGGTTCGGGGCTAGCGGGTGGCAGTGCTGAGGTCTGAAGGCCTTTTCGACTCTGCTGGCTCCCTGAAGGAGCAGCTCCTGCCCTCTGCCCAGTCCTGGCCCTACCAGGCCTACCCTTTCCTGAGGTGCCCGACAGCCCACCCAGGACTCACCATGGCTCTGCTGGGTGCCCCTCGGCCTCCGGCACATTTGGGTCCCTGGCTTCATTCCTTTGGGCATTTGCCCTCAGCTCCTGGACCCGTGCCCCCAGCTCCCGGGCCCGCTTCAGGCATGAGTTGAGCTCAGAGAAGGTGACTTTCGAGGGCACCTGTGGACACAGGGTGCTGTCAGCTGGCCAGTCACCCCCATGCTCTCTTCATTCACCCCTGATCCAGCCTCCTCACCTTGTCCTCCTGGGGTGCCACTCTGGGCAGCTGAACAGCCTTCTTTGTCTTCTTCCTCGGAGAGGAGTGCTCTGGGGAGCCAAGGGCAGTCGGGGAGCCAGGGCTAGAGACCTGAGGGCAAGGACCCCCAAGGTGAACGATGAATGACAAGACCTTGCCATACACTGGCTCTCCAGAAAGAGGATTGTCTACTTCCGTCAGTCCAGCCTCTTTTTTATTTTTATTTTTTTAGTCTTTTTTTTTTTTTTAGTCCAGCCTCTTGAGGGCACTCTGTTAATAGAGGGACCTGGCCCACCCACCAGTTTGTTCTCAAGACAGTTACTCAGGCCTGCCTCCTAACACAGCCTAGCAGACAGGTTTAGCATTTACCAGCTCGCCCAGCTCTGGCTCTCCCACAGCATCAGTCAGATCCACCAGCTCCCCTGCCTAAAGTTTCTCCCCACTCGCTGCAAGTCCCCTCCAAGCGGAGTCTTTACCCTGGCCAGAGGACGCAGCCTGACAGCTGGGACTTGGCTCTTGCAAACACTCCCCGCCAGGTCTCTGCCCCACAACCACAGTCCAGAACTCCTACTTGGGACCTCGGTTTACACTCTGCATCCAACCCCCTGATCTGTGTGCCCTTCCTCTGGGGCGTGTCTCTGCAGAAGCCCCTCCCCAGCCTGTCCCCGTCCCGCCTCAGTTTCCCTCCACCCCCGCAAACACACACACACACACACACACGGCCCCGGCCGCCCCTCGCCCTCACCGCGTCGGCGGGCAGCCTCAGCCTCCTGCGTGCAGCCGGCGAGGGCTCATCGCGCACCGGCTCTGCTGGCGGGCGGGCGCGCTTGCGGCTGCCGCCCGTGGTGGTGGCCGAGGTGCGGGGCGAGGGCTTGGCAGGGCTCGGTGTGCTCCAGGTCGGCTTGGCCCGCGACGATGCTGCGCGAGGTCCGGGACGGCGACTCGCAAAGAAGTCGGTGAGGCGGCATTGCGCCATGGTGATGCCGAGAGCGGGAGCGGAGCTGCTCACGGAAGTGGTGCAGCGTTTCGCGCCGATTTTCGCGCCACGCGTAGCCCCACCTCCACCGCGGACGAAACCATCGGTGCGAGGGCGGGGGTTGGAGGGATGGGAAATGGACGCGCCCGAGCGCATGCGCGCTGACGCTCTCAGGCTGCGCCTGCCGTGCGCCTGCGCTGCGGCGCGGCCCTTTGGGTGTGTTGGTCTACTATGTCCGGTCTCAGAGTCCCCGAGGGGTTTGCGGGGGACAATGCAGGTTTGGGTGGATACCAAGCCAGTGCAGTTCAGGAAAACTACAGTGTGTTTAACAGAGAAGTGCTACGAACTTACATTTAATTACAGTGTAATCAAACGGTAACGCGCTGCGCGGGGCCGATGGATTAGCGGGAGGGGCCACACACCTGACCCTACTGTCCACGCGACGGGGGCGGGGCTCTGTCTGAGCTCTGCGTGTCCCTTAGACAACCTGGGGCTTGGGCGCCCGGTACTACAAAGAAATCCCTGGACTTGGGTGACTTGTCCAAGGTCCGCCAGCTGGGGAGTGAACTTGGGGGTGATACACCTCAGAAAGAGAAATGTTCTGGAATTAGAGAAACCACTGAATTGTATGCCTTTTTTTTTTTTTAAGGGGGAGCTTTTTTTTTTTTTTAAGATTTTGATTGGGGGTTTGGGGAGACGGGAACAGACAAGTTGCTGTCCTTTTGTTCTTTAGTTGTGGAGGACGTTGCTTCACTGGCCCATGCTGGCACCATCATTGTGCTCTTCCCCGGGTGAGGCAGATCAGTCGCCGGCTTCTGGACGGCCGCTCACTGCGGCTGCTGGCCGCTCACGCTGGCTGCTGACTATAGACAGTAGCCCATGGCAACCCACTGCAGCAGGGGCCGCAGCCTAGCCGTTGAAGGCAACTCACGGCAGCCCAGCTCCAGGTTGAGCTGTTGTTCAGCATCTTAGCTGTGGAGGGCAGTGTCACTGGCCCTCATATGTGGGATCCGAACCGGGGCCCTCTGGCGTCCCAAGCCAGTTCTTAACCATCGCGCCACTCGGCCGGCCCAAGGGGGAGCTTTTTGATATGTGAATTACATCTCAATCAAGTTATTAAAAAAGATTTGCTTTCAAAATGTCTGAGTTGAAATGCTCTTAAAACCTAAAGCTAGATTTTCTGTAAAACTTGAGACCCTAATGCCAGATAAGCAAGGTTCACTGCTGGTGGAATTCCCACCACAGAAAAATGTCATTCCTCTTGCCCTAAAGTACGAGTATGTCTACAAGTCTGGGAGGGAAAAAAAATCACAAAGGCTGTCTCTGTGAAGAGTGAAGGTTGAGAGAGGGGCTTTATTTTTCCACGTTTTCTGTAAAGAGCATTAATTGTGCTTATATGAAAAAAAAATGTCAGTTGGGTGATGCCATTGGTTCTTGCAAAATGACGATAATGTTGGAAGTCGATGCAACACATGGGTGAAGCATGGAGTTTCCCGTATGTATAAAGGTAGCCAGCAACTAGACCCATATTTTGTAAAGAGCCAGTAGCAAGTTATTAGGAAGAGAATCAATGAGGAAGGTTGTAGTCAGCATTTTTAAAAGATTTTATTGGGGCATTGGAGAAGGGGAACAGCCAAGTTATTGTCCTTCAATCTTAGTTGTGGAGGGTGCAGCTACCTCAAGTCCAGTCGCCATCCGGCTGCCCATCGGCAGTTCGCGTCCGCTCAGCTCTAGGTGCCATGTTCAATCTGAGTTGCGGGGGGAACACAGCCCACCGTCCCATGCAGGAGTCAAACCTGAAACCTTGTTGTTAGGAGCTTGTGTTCTCACCAGCTGAGCCATCCTGCCTCCTGTTGGCAGCGTAGCAGCAGCTCAGCTCAGGCACAGCTCGCCCATGTGGGAATCAAACCAGCGACCCTGTTGCTCAGAGCTCGTGCTCTTAACCAACTGAGTGAGCCACTCAGCTGGCCCGCAGCCAGCGTTTTTAAAGTTTTGTTTTGCGCTGTGAGCCACCACTTAAAATGTATTTCTTAAAACAGTGGTTGGGAATTGGAGGCAGGAATTGACCTGAGTCAAAGTGGAACACTCCAGATTTAAGCCTGCTGTGCGTTAAAGAGGGAAAACTTGCAGGATTCCAAAACTGTAATGGGAGCATAATCTTTTGGCTCACAGCTACTCATCAGAAGGGAGGGAAGCATTCTTCTCTTACAGCAACATGGTGGTTCCCTACTCTCTATTTCACTTTTAGAAAATGAAAGAGGCACCTGGTCTAGGAGAGGTAGAGGCAGCTGGACCTAACCACAAGTGCCAATACCTGGCTGCTGGCAGTTTGGCCCAGCCCCTGCGCTCTATAGATAAGTTGGTTGAATGGCAGGGTGCAGCCAGGAGGCCCCCCAGGGCGTCCAAAATGCTGGGCAGTCTCCACCAGCATTTCATTTGTCACCTGCCCACTCGCCAGCCAGGAACCACTGAGTGCTGTGCTGGGCTTATGCCCTCCCACTGCTGTGTAAAGGGGCTAGAGGCAGGCCCCAGGGTCGTGAGAAATCCCGGGAGACCACCTTGGGAGGGTGACTTTCTTAGTATCTTTTTTTTTAGCTGAGCCATCCTGCCACCTGTTGGCAGCTCAGCGGCAGCTCAGCTCAGGCCGGGCATCGAACCACTCTTGCTCAGAGCTCGCACTCTTGAGTGAGCTCTTAACCAACTGAGCTGCTCAGCCGGCCCAGGAGGGTGACTTTCTTCCCACCTGGCCACCACATAGCTGTGTGACTTAGGCATGAACTGCCCAGCACGTCTACCTTAAGGGAACTCCTGGGAAGGAAATTCTCACACAGTGCTGCTATCATTTTGGCTAGCCCCGGGACGTTAGCCTGGAGGCAGAAGTAGGCCCTAACAGCCCGGAATGTCTCTGAGGATGAGCTGAATCCTAGAAGGACCATCCAGAGGGGTCTTGTAGAGTCCAGAACATGAATGTGAAATGAGTCTGCCCATGTGGGCTGAGGGGCAAGAAGCATTGGTAGTGTGGGAGCTTAACAGTGTGGTCTGCAATCACCACTCACAGCCAGCCAGCAGAAAGGGGGCGTACTGCACAGCAGGGGCTTCAGGAACCTCTCGAGTGCTATGGCCAATGTCCATACCCTGGCACAAGGTCTGGCTGGGTCACTGTTACACATTTTTAGTATCAACCCTAGGGAGTCGATCTTTTGGGGGCGGCACCTACTCAGAAAATTGCCTGTCCACCAATGAGGGAATTCACATTGTGCGACATCCTGCCTCACAGTCACAGCTGATTGGACAAGAGGCACATAGCCAGCCAACCAGATCCTCTCCTAGGACCCAGTACTCAAGCTGGAATCACCAGTCTGATTCCTCTGATTGCAAAAAGTGAGATGGAGTAGGGCAGCCAACTTCCACCATCCGTGTTTCCATACACAGAGAGTGTGATTTTATTCCATAGTGCCAAACACCTGGTACAAAATATTAAACCAGTGAATGAAGAATCAGAGCTATGCCTTGATTTAACTCATTTCTTGCATATAGCGGGCACCCAAATATGTGCTGAATATCTGTGGCCCCAAAGAAGGTGCACCGGTTCTCTACTGCTGCATAACAAATCGCCCCAGACTTAGCAGCTTAAAATAATCATGTGTTATTTTGCATGGTTTGTGTGGGTCAAAAATTCAGGCTCTCGTGGGTGGTTCTGAGCCAAGGTCTCCTATTGCTACAGTCAGATGGCATCTGGGGCTGGAGATGCCTGGAAGGCTCCCTCCCTCACGTGTGTGGCACATGGAAGAGTTCAGCACCCAGGGCTGGAACAGTGGGCACTGTGCGGACCTTCTCTCTCTCCCTCTGTGGGTCTCGCCTTCTGGTCTCCAGCATGGCTCCCTTAGAGTAGCACAGGGATCCCCAGCTGAGATAATAAGAGAGCATGCAGGCCGTATCCCCTTTTACAACTGAACCCTGGAAGTCCTGCAGCACTGTTTCTGCCCCTCCTGTGGGTTGAAGTGGTTACAAAGGTCCACCCAGGCTCCAGGGGATGGGATGTAGACCTCGCTTCTTGGTGGAACGAGATCATGGTCATATTGCCAGAACTGCCTGAAGATGAGGTAGTGAGCTTTGACAATGAAGCACCACCAGGAGAAAGGATCCAAGCACTGAATGTTAACTGCCAAAGCGTGGAAGCTTCTTGTGTGCTGGGTATAGTCCTGAGAACTTCACACATATTGACACGTCTAATTCACACAGCCACCTAGGACATGGATGCTACAAATATGCCCATTTCATGGATGAGGAAATCAAGGCCCGAGAGGTTGAGCCATTTTCTTCAGCCCACACAACCTGCAAGTAGCAGAGCTGAGATTCAAACCCAGGTCCCACCTGGCTGGGTCACCCCTGTGGGCTGAGCCAGAGCACATCTTCCTACCCAGGTGGTCCCCATCCTGGGCTGTAGCAGCCTGGGTCTTTCCCCCACCAGCTCCCTGAAAGGTCTGTCAGCTTCATTTCTTTACCAGCAGGGCCTGTTCTGGGTCTGGCATTCAGTCATTATAGGATGACCTAAACTGTGGACCTAGAGGTTGGCCTAGAAGACTGTCACGGTCTATAGTTTGCTTTTCCTGCAGAGTTCCTCACCCCATGTTCGGTCTTACATCTGTGTGCAGCTGTACCTTAAAGACCTAGGGAGTCTGGTACTTCTCACTCGCTCTTCTGAGCCCTGGTTCCAACCAGTGTCTCCTCTCACCTGGACAGCTGCAGCTGCTCCTCACCGTGTCCCTGTGGCCACCTTGCTGAGCTCAGCCCTTAATTAGAGAATCTATAGTTTTAGAGAGCACTTACTGAGGTTTCATCATTGTGACATATACACACAGGATAGTTCACAGTTTTTGTTTGCGTGCTCCCAGATGCAGACCCTGACTCAAGGATTTGGGGGCAAATCATTTATTTGGGAGATGGTCCTAGGAAGTAGGGGGTGGGAAAGTGAGACCAGGAAGAAGCCCATACAAAGCGTATTCCTGAGCAGGCTATCACTGAGGGTGACTACTAAGGGTGACGGCCAAGGATGACTGCATTTCTTTTCCTTTCGGACCTCTGGGAGACACTATAGAACTCTCTCAGAACTGTCCCACCTGGGACCGAGGAAGCTGAGCATTTGCACACCAATCCCATCCTCACGGGATGAGGGCTGCTTCCATGGCCCTTAGCCATCCCCTTGTGCCCACTACTCGCGTCTGGACGGCTCCACCTTTAGGCAGAGAGACCCAGGAGGCTGTCTGCATGGAGGGAAACTGCCTTCAAGTAACCCTCAGATTACTTACCAAGGAGATGGGGGTGAGCTACCATGAGTGTTTGTTACACTCACGTGTGTGTAAACACAGGAGCACATATTGGTACAGTTGAGCAGTTCTCAAAAGTGGACCCATGAGGTCCAAATTATTTTCATAAACTTATCAAAGAAGAATGTTCTCAATTTTCTAAAGAGGCTATTGAAATATTCCTTCCTTTTCCAGCCACTTTCCTATGTGTGGCCAGATTTTCTTCATATGCTTTGACCAGAACAGCTCATCACAGCAGGCTGGATAGGGAGCATCTGTGAGAATCCAGCTGTCCCCTATGAAGCCAGACATTAAAGAGACTGGCAAAAAATAAAAGGATGCTACTCTTTTCACTAAATTTTCTTTTGTTTTGGGAAATACAATTTGTTTTCGTCAAAAAGAAATATGTTATGGGCTTATTGTTATTTTTAATAACTTAATACATTAAATGTTTTTTAAAGCCTTTAAAGTTTTAATTTCTAATATGGTAAATATTGATAGATATAACCCACATCAACAAAAGCCCTTAGGAGTCCTCAGTAATTTTTAGGCATGTATGGCTCATAGAGCGAAGCTGGGGTCTGGATTCTAGACCTCTGACTTATAATGAAGAAAGGAGTATGGGTAAAGTCCAGGACCTACAGTCAAACTGCCCAAGTGTAACCTGGCTGTGTGACTCTGCACAGGTGGCTGCACCTCTCTGAGCTTCAGTCTTCTGACTTATAACTAGGGACGATAATGATAATACTTGGCTCATAGCTTATGAGGATTAAATGTAAGTAAAATGCTTAGCACAATACTGGGACGACAGCCAATGAACATAGATGGGACTTGCCATCATCACCATAATCACCATCACCTTTATCATCACCATCATCATCATCATCATCATCATTTTAATCACACTCCAAAAAATGATTAGAGTTGCAATAGGTTCTGAGTTTGGACCACAGCCATGTCTGACCTTCCCTAACTTCCCTAGAAACTATCCCATCCCCTGGGTCCTGCTTCTGCCAGTTTGCCCCCTCAATACACACATGGCATGAATGACTAGCTGCTCAACTGCTCTATCCTGGTCCCATTTGAACAAAACAGCAACCACCCAGGGGTGTGCAGTGCCTTACAGTTTTTAAAGCAATTTCACAAAATAATAGCTGGCCTCTTTTGAGGTATGCTACGTGCAGGCCCTGTTCCCCGCGATTGGAATGCCTTATCTGTCTCACTCTCAAAGTGAACCTACAAGTGGTACCCCATTTGTGGGTGAAGAAACTGAGACTTGCAGGGCACAGAGCTAGTGCACCAAGGAACTGGTTCTGCATCCCCTCCTCTGCCTCTCAGTTGACTGCTTTTCCTTCTCCAAAAGGACAGATGGGAGCCAGAGACTACTGGTGGAATTCAGACTTTCGGAGATCCCCCCAGGCCCTGCAGAGAGCATGTCACCTAGAGCTGCGAGGGAACTTTTTATGGTCTTGGCTTATAATGCGAAGTCCCTGGCCAAGTCTGGAGGCAGCTTTCACCTTCAATGAAGGCATTTGGGTCTCAGCCAGGATCAATGTGCACTTGGTTCACTGTCCCCCAGACAACTTTGGAATCCATTAGAGAAGGGACACAGCGAGAGGGTGGACAAGCTGTTGCTGCCCACAGGCTGACCCTGGAAGTCTCTCCTCCCCAAGCCTTGGGTTTCTCCTCTGTGTCAAGGGACCTAAATGGAACCTGCTCTTAGTAGGTCTGCTGTGAGAGTCCTGGAAAGCTAGCTAAACCTCTAACCCCCACGTGATAATCACTCCATACTTGGTTTCAGAGAGCATCAGGGCAGGAGAGGATGCATTGTGTCTTGATTTATATGTGAGTGTCTAGAGCAGCGCTGTCCAACATACATACATGGCGGAGCCACAAGTGTAACTTAAAATTGTCTACATTAAAAACAAAAGAATCGTGACTTAAAAAAAAAATTTTTTTTTTTAGAAATGTTATTGGGGAACATGTTTTTCCAGGACCCATCAGGTCCAAGTCAAGTAGTTGTTTCAACGTAGTCTTCAATCTAGTTGTGGAGGGCACAGCTCCTTGGCCCACATGAGAATTGAACCATCAACCTTGGTGTTATGAGCCTGCGCTTGAACCACCTGAGCTAACCGGACACCCCTAAAATTTTTTTATTTTATTCATTATATCCAAAATGTTATTTCAACAAGTAATCAATATAAACTTTATTAATGAGCTATTTCACTTTTTCTCACCACCACCATCATCATCATAATCATCACTAACCACTAACACTAATCATACCAGTGTAGTGTGTATTTTACACTTACAGCAAATCTCAATTTGGAACATGCTAATTTAAATTTGTAAATGTTCATGGAAACACTTGATCTTTATTTAGATTCCATGAAATCCAAAGTTGGAAAAGTGGACTCACGCGCCCAAGTTGTTCTAAATTGACTTAAAAGTTTTCCAATAACTGCAGCGAGTATTTAAATAAAAAATAAATGCAAGTACAAGCCCAGTTTCTAGCGGCCCTGCTCGGCCCCGCAGGAGCAGAACAGGTCTACGCGCTCGGGCCTGCGGAGACTGCCAGCGCATCGGACAACGGAGGTCCCGTCCACCCCGTGGGGGCCCACGACCAGGCGGCCGACCGCAAGGGAAAGACGGTGCGAGGGTGCTGGAGCCCCAGGAACGGGTCCTTGGCGACTCCAAGGAAGCCGCAACCCCAACTCGCAAGCCAACAAACCAGCGAGAACACGCCACCGGCGCCGGTCACGCGGCAGCAGGAGGCGGCAGCATGGGGCGGGGCTTCGCGTCCAAGGGGGCGGGGCGGGTCCATGAAGGGGCGGGGCCGGGACCCAACGTCAAGTCTTCGCTTGTCCAGGCGTTACGGAAGAGTGCCCACGTGGTGGGACGGGCATTAGCGTGGCTGGGCGGGGCGATGCTCGCGTTGTGGCAAGGCTGGGGGCTGAGGGAACCTGGAAAGTTCTAAGGCTCCCGAGTTCCGACCCCGCAAACAGACCAACAAGCAGACCCAGCAGGCGCCGGCAGCGTGGGGTCGCCAGGGTCACCCTTGGTTACTGCAGCCCGAGGGTCCCGCCTGGCCTGGGTAACCTGCAGGCGCTTCCTGTCCTGACACCTGCTGCGCTTCTGGTGCACCGAGTGCGCACAGGTGTGTCCCCTCAGTTGGAAAACGTCCTCCATGGTTATAAGAACCCACGGGAGAACGCCTAGGTTCTTATAACTGCAAGAACAGCCTAAGAAACAATGCACAGGCCAAACTTGAAACCGAGGGCCTTGTCCAGGAGGAAGGCCAGAATCTCCCCAGCAGCCATCAAGTCAAGCACGGGGTCCTTCCCCCCATCCATAGTGAAGGTGGGCATCTGCCCTTCTCACGGCATCCCTCGCTGACTGTTGTCATGGCCCATGGACTTCTCTTGAGAGGCCTATAAATGTCCCTCATTTAACAGTGACTTTGAAGACCCAGCCGCCAGCCACTCTCACTCCAGCGTGGGTTAGATGTGTCGTGCATCCCAGGAGCTCATGGCCTGGCAGAGTGGAGGTTAGTTGAGTGGTCAGGATCCCAGACTCTGGAGGGAAACCATCGTCCATCCAGCAGTGTTCGCTGAGCTCCTACTGTGTGGCAGGGCCTGATGTGTCTCAGTACAGGAGGAGAAGGCCAGACCTTGAGGCTTTGGGAGTTGAAGGGAGGGACAGCATAACTGTGCAGCTGGAGAAGAATGGTCACCAGCCTGCAAAGGAGTTGTTGGGGAGGGAACTGGGCAGATTTCTGGAAGGAATTCTTTGCATGCCGGTTATTGCTAAGCTGTTAAGTGCTGTGCTGGGAGATTTCTGAGAAAGGCTGTGGAACCGCTGTGCTCCCTGAGCCCACGGAGCTTCCAGGTGCTGGGTACACCTAGAGGGAAGGATGAAGGAGATGACCATGGATAACGCCACTGAGCTCTGCCCCTGGTCTAGGCCTCTCATTGTGAAGGCCAATTCAAATAACGGTTGATCGTGTATCTGGGGAGGCCTGAGTTGTTTTCTTTCTGTAACAGGACCAGGACACTTTCCCTGCAAACCTCATCTGGACAATTAGGTCCCGCAGCTAAGATGCTGAGGTTGTAAGGGGGCCACTCAGCTTGCAAGCATTTGTTATTCTGTTACATAGATTACTCCGAGTCTCCTGATGCCTCTGTCACAATTGAAGTCCAAGGCTCAGTGCCAAGGTTGGTCAATTAGGTTGGGAGATTCAGAGGAACCAGAGGGGATCCTAGTGAATGACTGGG
The DNA here is from genome assembly GCF_001890085.2 of Hipposideros armiger. Taxonomy (NCBI): domain Eukaryota; kingdom Metazoa; phylum Chordata; class Mammalia; order Chiroptera; family Hipposideridae; genus Hipposideros; species Hipposideros armiger. Next base: position 2,348,375 of record NW_017731574.1, read on the forward strand.
GGCAATCCTATCTGAGCAGTAAGTGTGTCTGTGGGGCGCACAGCCCTCACATGGAGCTGGGGCCTGCAGCTCCCAGCTGTGGGGTCTGTCCCATCCTCAGACCAACTGCTGTTGGGATTGCCCTGGAAATCACACATGAGCATGTTCTTGGTGGGGGACCCTTTCCAGCAGAGAGCAGAGCCCCAGGCAAGTCCTGGTGTAGGATTTCCCTAAGGCAGCACTTCAGGGAGCTCATCAGGGGCTAGGGGAGTGAGGCAGGCTGAGAGAGCCAGTGGAAGACTTGTTTCAGCATGCAGCTGATGGCTCAGTTGCACATGCCCCTCCTCCAAAAAGTCCAGGGGAGAAAGGAAAAGAGTTTGTCCACTAGCTCCCGTGGATCAAAGGTCAGCTTCACTCCCTTCCTGCATTGTGCACATGTGGGCACACTCAGGGTCTTAGGTCACAGAGCTTTGGGCAGAAGTGGGGCAGGAGGGTATACGGGAGGGACACCATCAGGGTCAGGGGCCTGTGTGACTTTGTTGTTTATTGCCACATTGAGCCAGTCGCTTGGTGGCCGCTGTCAGTAGTCAGCCCTCTGCTGTGGCATCTGATAAAGTCACTGACCTCTCACCCATTCTGGACAGCTGGGTGGCCCTTCTATTTGCAGGTGCTGTGCTGGCCCTGGGGGTGCAGTGTCACCTGAGGCAAAGCCCAGGATGCCCCAAGCTGGTGGCTACAAGTAACCATACCCCAAGAGGTCAGGGCTGTCACAGAGAGGTAACCGTGTGGGTGGTGAGGAGGACTGGCAGAGGAGGGACTTCTGAGGTGTTCCAGAAAACAAGGAGTTTGCCAGTGGGGGTGGCAGGGTGAGGGGTGGGGGTGGGGGATGACATTCCCGGCGGAGTGTGACAGAGTGGGGCACCTGGGGGATTCCAGCCACCCTGTGTGGTTGGTGCAGGTACACAGGTGATGGCACGACTCAATGAGTGGCCACAACACTGGAGCAGGGATCCAAGACCCTGTGGGTGATCCAGGCTGTCAGAGACCCTGAGGAGAGGAGTGAGGTGGTCAGGCTCCTGGTGCTGAGGGCCCTCTCAGGGCCTCCTGTCTCCCTTCTCTGCCCCAGCCACAGCCCCTGGGCAGGAGAGGTGACTGTTCCACCTGCTCTTCCTCAGCCAGCACTCTGCTCCCGAGAGCCAGGCCTCCGCCCACGGTCCACTTGCCCACTTGCTGTCCACTTGTGGCTGGCAAGGGGGCGGTGCTTTCCTCCCTTCCCTGAGCCTTCGGGAGCAAGCAGGTGACTTACCATCACCAGGGGCAAGTGGTCAACACTTGACCACTGGTGTTAGAACCAGCAGAACTGAAGGGCCAGCACAGGCAACCAGCGGGAACCTGAGAAGAGGGAGGGAGCAGGGCTGCACTAGTTAAAGTCTCCGTTAGGGAGCTTCCTGCACAGGAGGAAAGCGCAGAGTATGCCCCCCACCCCCACCCCGATGTTCCTCCACCTTCAGGTGACTCAGCCCATGCAAACCCAGGAGTGTGGGCAGAGAGAGGGCCAGGTCTAAGGGGCGTGCTTCTTTCAGCTCTGACCAGGCCCCTGGCAGGGCCAGCCACCGTCGTGGGCCTAGATTCTAGGGTAAGCAAGTCACTCAGCAAGGCCAGAGGAGGCCATTAAGCATCCAGCAAGGACTGGAGAATGGGCAGGTCTTTGACTCCCCCTCCCCTTCCCCCTTCCTCCCATGATGCCTGCCTTGTCCTGATTTGGAAAGCATGGTAGCTGAGGCTGCCCTGCCTTCCACCAGCCCCCACCTGCTGCTCTGCCTGGTGCGGGAAGGAGCTACCTATGACATCCTGCGTGTTCCATGGTAGATTCCACCAAGGTGTTGCTGGGGGCAGTGAGGTCTCAGAGTTTCCCACCAGGACCAGAGTGAAAGAGAACAGTTAGAAGTTGGGCGGACCTCTCCGCTATTGAGAAATACTCTTCTTGACACTCCCACCCCCCAGCATCTAGCTCAGCATAGTGGAGTGGACCCTGGAAGGAATGAATCTTTTGCACAGCACAGCCCCAGTTTTTGCAGCTGGGGGCGGGGTTGCTGTAAGGGCTTTCCTGCCTCAATGTGAGCATGTCTCTCTCTCTCTCTCTCTCTCTCTCTCTCTCTCTC
>NW_017731574.1:2350680-2464056 GCF_001890085.2 Hipposideros armiger
TCTCTCTCTCTCTCTCTCTGTCATTGAGCCAGGCACTTCCCTTCCCTGAGCTCAACTTCTTCATGTGTCATGAACGCTTCAGTCTTACTGGTTTCCTGTAAAACCACCGGTGCACCATTGACCCTGGCCCCCAGCCCCTAATGGGTGAATGAGATGATGGCCCATCTCACTCTCAAGTCTTTTCACATTATGTCCTGGGCCCTGGCCTTGGGAACCAGTAGAGCCCAACCCATCCTGAGGATAGCCCAGCAGGAGGGACTCCCCACTCTTGCCAGACCAGGAATTTCTCCATGGTTCCACTCCAGGTTTAACCTGTTTCCTCTCTTCCTTAATTCCCCTGATTTGTGCAAATTTTGATGCTAGGCATTTTCTTCAGCGCCTTCCCCCACTCCCCACCCCACCCCTGTCCTAGAAACTGTTTGGGTGGTGGAAATGATCCCAGCTCACGGGGAAGCCTGTGGTCCTCGGGCACTGAGAGCCACACTTCAGGCTGCTGTGTCAGCTGACCTAGCCTCTACTCTCTGCCACTGTCTCATTGCCCCTTCCCCACTGCTGCTGGGTACAGTCATCTTCTGTGCCCTCCCAGGCAGAGCTGGAGAGGCCCTAGATGCTGGTGTGGGCCAGGCCATGGAGGGCTGGGCAGAGCCCTGTCTCAGCCATGTGTGTCCCCTCTCTGAATCTCCTCACTTTTTTTTTTTTTAAAGATTTTATTGGGGAATTGGGGGAGGGGAACAGCACTGGGGAGTTGGGGAAGGGGAAGAGACAAGTTGCTGTCTCCCTGCTCCTCAGTCCAGCTGTGGACGACGTTGCTTCACCAGCCCATGTTGGCATTATTATTGCACTCTTCCCGGGTGAGGTAGATTGGTCGCCGGCTTCTGGATGGCCGCTCATGGCGGCTCTTGGCAGCTCACTCCTGCTGCCGGCCATTCATGCTGGCCGCTAGCCACGCATGGTAGCTTATGGCAGCCCACTGCAGCAGGGGCTACAGCCTACGCCGTCGCCGATGGCCCACGGCAGCCCGGCTCCAGGCTGAGCTGCCATTCACCATCTTAGTTGTACAGGGCAGTGTCACTGGCCCTCATGTGGGATCTGAACCCGGGCCCTGCTGCTCAGAGCTGGCGTCCCAAGCCAGTTCTTAACCAATGCGCCACTCAGCCGGCCCCGAATCCCCTCACTCTTACTGGCCCTGCTAGTCTGTCAGTCACAAGGGACACTGGACACTGCCAGGCTCATTGCTACAGATCCAGGCAGTGCCTGCTGCTCAGGTCTGGACTGTCAGCTCCCTACTCGATTCTGGCCCCGTTCGTCCCATCATCCTGTCCAGCTATACTTCAAGTTTACTGCTGAGAAGTGGGTAGGGCCACCACTGACAAACTTCTACAAGTTGGGTTCCTGTGGAAGATGCGGTTATTCATTGGGCCACCTTACCGCAGCTCCCTCAGCAAGTATGGGCTTGATTCCTGGTCTCCATTTGTGAAAGGCTCCCAGCCCTAAGCACCTGTTGGCACATTTCTGCATAATGGGTTCCAGCTTCTAACCTTCCAACTCAGCCAGGCCCATGGGGCCAGCAGGTGGGTTCCAGACCCAACTTGGAGCTATGGGGTGGAAGCAGGCACCACTGGTGACTCTGGTCCAGTCACATCCTGAGCAGACAGAGCCAAATGCTGGCTGAGCCTGTGGGCAGCAAGGAAGCAGCCTCACCAGGCTGATTCCAGGTGGGCAGACGGGTGGGAGGGGACAGTTACTGAAGGCCAGCTCTGTGCCCAGGTTGGACGGGTTTCTTAGGAGAATCCTGGGATCCACTCACTAACGGACAGGAGCTGGATGTGCACTAATTCTTCACTGGATTGATCCTGTTCTTTGTTTCCAGGAAAAGGGGCCAGGGAAACTCAATGGGAATGTACTCGAGAAAATAAAAAATATATATATCTCCCCATAAATCTCATCAAGTCTCTGGCCAGGAGTCAGAAAAACAATATTCAGAAGAAACAGAGAACATGGTTGCCGCCGGGGAGGCTCAGGGTGGAAGGAAGACATAGCATGGGCTTCTTGAAACCATCTTAACCGTGTGCGTTTCCTAAGTTAGTTGTTTATGGTGGTAAAAATTCGTACTATAAAATGTATCATTTAAACCATTTTAAGGGTACAAGTCTGTGACATTAAGTACATTCACATTGTTGCATAACCACCACCACTATTTTCTGAATTTTGTCATCATCTCAAACAGAAACTCTGTCCCCATTAAGCATAGCTCCCCGTTGCCTCCTCTCCTTGGCCCCTGGGAACTTCTTGTTTCCTTTCAGTTTCTATGAATTTGCCTCTTCTAGATGTTTTCTGTAAGAGGACTCATACAATATTTGTCCATCTGTGACTGGCTTCTTTCGCGGAACATCATGTTTTTAAGGTTCGCGTGGTAGTGCGTGTCAGAGCTGCACTCCTTTTTACGGCTGAATAATATTCCATTGTGTGGATGGACCCCATTTTGTTTATCCATTCATCTGCTAATGGGCACTTGGGTTGTTTCCTCTTAAAATTGATTTTTAAGTATAGACAAGTAATGACTATATTGTCCTTGAGGACAAAGTTAAACTGAGTGATAACCTCTCCTCTGATGACAGTCTTGTCCTGGTCCTTCCTTGTTCCCTAGGGAACCTGAGCACTCTTGCTCGCCGAGCCTAAATTACTTTATTAATCAACAGCAACAGTGCAGGACCCCAAGCTGTGTGTTCTGCGCATCCCACAGAAATGGCTTTGGACTTGGGAGTCAGGAAAGCTGACCTCAAGACCTGGCTTATCCTCTGGCAAATGACTTACCCCTTCTAGCCCCCGTGTTCTCATCTGCAAAGGATCAGAACACGAGTCACAGACCAGCCAGGGCTTCAGGTCAGGCAATGCTCCCTGCTGCCCCCTGCCCAGCAAGTAGGCAGGCCGAGAAGCTCTTTTCTGAGAATCTATCCCTACTGTGCTCATTCTAAATTTATTTGGTGAATAGGTGATACATGTATATAGCAAAAAATCAAAACAGCATTAAAGAGTATTTCAGTGGCCATTATGTGTTCTTCCTACCAGGATGACTGGGGCCCCAGCCCTACCGGTCCTATGCACCCTCCCAGAGATACAGTGGCCAGCAGGCATGGGCATTGTTACCCTGCTGCTTTGTCCCAGTTTTAATATTGTATCTTAGAGATCAATATTCCCAGTTTTAATATTGTATCTTAGAGATTGTTCCATATGGATACACAGAGTTATGTGATTCTCTGTAACCCACTGGTGCTCCACTGCAGGATACACTGTAATTTATTTATCGCCTGCTGTGGGTGGACAGTTATGTTTTTTTCAGTCTTTTGTTAATCACAATCTTTGGACACATGTTCTGTTACTTTGTGAGCATACCTGCAAGGAAGTTCTGAGACTCTCCCTTTCTTTGGAGCAATTGTAGTGGAGTCAGACAGACGGGAGGGTGGGAAGCTCTATGAGCCAGGAACCCAAAGCTGGTGTGGTGGGTCTGGGAGCTGTGGAACTGCCCCTCTAGGCCCTCCCCCCTCCTCCGCATCCCTGTATTCCTCCTGCTACCCTCACAGACCTTGCTTTTGGGAAAGGCTCTAAAGCCTTGCATCCTAGGTTGTAGAAGGTCTTAGCTTAAAGGATTGGTTTTTAAACGTTTTTGTTTTTCCATTTAAAGCTTTAATGCAAACAACATTATCTTATATCCCTTCCAGGCCCTGTGTGTTGGTGGATATCAGTGTCCTGAGAGTTGAGCCCCCCTATTACCCCCATGATCACCCCAAGGGCAATCCAGGCAGAGGAGGGGGCGAGGGTAGCCCTAGTCTATTTTGCCATCCCCACTCCTGGCGTTCTGGCAAGCCTTTCTCTCTGCCTGCCCTCCTCTCCCTGGTCCGCAGCCTAAGAATGATAATGGGAGATAACCAAGGGGACAGATGGTGACCCCCTCACCAGGTGTGCGTTACTTCACGTCTACTTTGACATGATCTCCTCTTAAATCTTCACAAAAACTCCAAGGCTGGGGGCCACCTATCCATCTCGTAGATGTTCCCAAGGTGCAGAGGGGGGTGGCTTCCTGGAGTCATAAAGCCAGCAGCCAGTGGAGCTGATACAGGCTGTCCTCTGGTCATCTCCATTGATGCTAATGCTACTTGGAGACCCTTGCCCCAACCCCTGCCAAGGGGCAACCCAAGGCAGCCAGAACCGGGTCTTTCCTTGAGGGTGGCTCCAGCCATCTCTGCCAGAGGCTGAAATAGGCACATTTGCAGTGGGCCCTAGGACTCCCAATCAGCTGGACCCCAAGTCCCCAGCTTCCTTCGGGCTCTGACCTTGAGGCGGAACCCCAAGGCTACAAGTCTCAGAGGGTCTAGAAAAAGTCCAGGGTCAGACATGACTCCAGCTGGAAATTGAGAAAGGAAGGTGCAAGAGGAACAGCATGGAGAAACCCAATCAGCATTTCAACGCCAGACTTCATGAAAATTCCCCTTTTTGGCTTTCGAAGAGTGGGACGGTCTGGTCCTGCGTTCTGGTTTGCATCAGTCAGCTAGCATGGAGTGGGTCAATGCTGGCTGCAGGCTCTCTGGTTCACCAACCTCACTCATTCCCTCATGCAGCCAAGTTGGGAGCCTGGACAGAGTCCAGCCATATCCCCTGGGCCCAATCTCTGACACTCTGGGGCCCTTTCCGTTTCTCCTTTCCAAGCTACCCAGCAAAGGCCAAACTGAGGTGGCGTGGGTGAAGTGCCCCGCGCACCCTGTACTCAGACCCTAGCCTGTCCTAAGGGACAACAGGCGTCGGCGGGTGCTCTGGCTGTTATCTCTACTGCCTTATGGCAAAGTGATTAGTACAAAGCTGGTGGTGATGATAGATGGGGCTGGAAGCGGCCCCCAGGCAGCCCACAGTCCGGCCTCCCACCCCAACCCCAGCCTGGCCCGGTGCTGGTCCTCTGGGCTGGGGCCCCGGGCCGACTCACGGTCCCCAGGGGGCGCTGCGTCCTCACGTCTGTGGCAGCAAAGCGAAAGTCGCTCCGGCCACGCGGGGCGCAGTTGCGCGTGGGGGTGCTTCCCGGGGCAGCCAGGCTCTAGGGATCCTTTCTTTAGCGTTCCGGCCGGGTCCGCCAGGGAGAAGCGCCCCCTGGCCCGTCCCTACGCGCACACGGAGCGGCGGCACCAACGCGGTTGGGGTTGGGGGGTCTTCCCCGGGCGCCAGGCTGGGGTCTCGGGTCTCGGGCTTGCCAGCCCCAGCCCCGAGGACTGGCGGGGTGCGCTGGTGCGTGGGGCAGCAAGGGTGCCGGGCGCGCCGGGCCGTCGAGGCAGCGCGGAGGCGGGCACGCCGCGGAGGGCGGGCGGGGGCCGAGCTTATAAAGGCCCGCGGGCGGCGAGGGAGGGAGGGAGCAGCCAAGCTGCCGTCCGGCCTTGCTCGGCCTCAGTGAGCTGCCCAGAACCGCGCGCTGAGCTTGCCGCCGGGCAGGGCTGTCCCCGGAGCGGGCGCGGGCCCCGGACCGAGGCGGAGGAGCGCGCGGAGGCGCTCGGATCCCGGCAGACCAGCTGGGGGGTCCTGGCCGCCGCCCGCGGCACGTGCGGCCACCCGCCCTGTGAGCCATGGCGCTTCAACCCCGGACGCCCCGCGCAGTCCCCTAGTGCCGCGGCTGCCCGGCGACCCTGGGCGGACCCCCGCGGGCCCTCCGGGCATGGAGCCGCACGTGCTCGGCGCGGTGCTGTACTGGCTGCTGCTACCCTTCGCGCTCTTGGCCGGTGAGTGGGGCGGGCGAGGTGAACTCGGAGCTGGGACGCGGCTGTGTCCCGCTCCCCACTTCCCGGCCCCGCCACGAGCGAGGCCGGCCGGGGCGGGGGCCGTGAGCGGGCGGGCGGGCGGGCGCGGAGATTCCCCAGGACGCGCGGCCCTCGCCGCCCGCATTCCAGAAGCATGAAAGCGCCAGGGAGGCCGGGGTGGCGCGGGCGGCCTCGGCAGGGTCCCCGTCCGAGTGCCGGGCTGGGAGGGCAGCGGCGGGGTGGCGGAGAGGTGGCCACGGGGCGCCCACGATACGGGCCCCCGGCGAGCACCCCGGGAGAGCGCGGCGGGTGTCTCCGTCCGGACGCCGGAGAGCAGGGAGAGGGGGGCGCCGCGAGGGTATTGTTTGCCCCCCTTGGACACGCTGGAGAGCTGGTGAGGGGGGCACGAATCTCTTTTTCTCTTTCGTGTTTTTAAAAAAAAAAAGTGCAAACTTGCATCATGACTTCCTGACCAATGTGGGAGAAGGCGGGCTTCCTGCCTGGAGCTGTTTAATCTGGAGCCTTCGGAGCAGAACTAACGTCTGTGCCCTGGGCGCGGCGCCCCCACTCCTTCCCTGCTCGTCCCCACGCCCAGCCGGACTCGGGCAGGCCCATGCTCTGGAAAAAGTAGTTCTGGTTCCTCCCTGCCCTTCCCGGTGCGCTGGCTTATTCCACTCCACCTCTAGTGCTGGGAAGGAGCTGGGCAACTGGACCCTCAGCTGGGGGAGGGGCCCCCCTTCACCCCCAGGAGGCTCTGGCTATAGTATCAGAGCAGAGGGCCCCCAACTCTGGCATGAGTGTTGCCCCTTCTGGAAAGCACATCCTGTGGCTCTCGGTGCTCGTAAGGCCTCTCCCTCTGCACCCTCCCTGCCTCCGCTGTGCCCAGGGCAGAGTGCCCAGCAGCTCTTCCCACCCTTCACACTGCCCTCAGCTCCCTCCCTGTGAGGCTGTCTCTACTGGGTTCGAGTTGGAAAGTAGTCTGATTCAGTGAATTCACAGAAACACAGAAGGGTTTGCGTTGGGTGCAAAAGTCTGTCCACTGGGTGGAAATCTGTCAGACCATGGTTGGGTGGGGGGGTGTTTTTATTCTGAAAGCCTTTTCAGAGCCTGGTAATTCATCCAGGTATGTCTCTGCCAACTTCTGTTAGAGGTAGGTGCAGGCTCCCAGTGGGCCAGGAATGTGGGGGATCCACAGCAGCCTGCACTTTGGCTCCCAGACAGACTGTGTTTTGATTTGTAGAGGAGAAAGGTGGTGAAACCTGGAAAATTTTTTCAAGACAGGAATCAATGAAAACATTGATGTCGGAGAGGAGGGTTTGAGTTGTCGCTTGTGTAGACAGGACAGCCTGGGATGTACAGGGGAGCTGGCTGTGCACGGTGCCTCTGGAGAGCCAGATGGCACAAGCAGGACAGACTCCATTAGAGGTAGCTTCGAAGCTGGTGGCATGGGTGGGGGGGGGGGGGGACAGGTATGCTTCTCAAAGGCGCAGGTTCACCTGTCCTGCTCACGGCGCACCTGCAGCCTCCTCAGCCTGGCCTGTTGAGATAGGAAATGAATCCTGTTAGACCTGCAGAGGTTGGGGTCCCTCCTGAAGGACACACCTTCCCCTACATGGTAGAATGTCCTTGCACAGGGTCAGCAAACTTTTTCTGTAATGGGCCAGAGAGTAAATATTTTCACATCATGAAATCTTTGGATATTTTTCCAACCATTAAAACATGTAAAAACCACTCCTAGCTGTGGGCTATGCCAAAATAAGTAGTGGGGCCAGGTTTGGCCTGAGGACTGGAGTTTGTTGATCGAGAATTAGGCAGGAGCCCTGGGTTCTTTTCTGGGTCTCTGTTGCTCCCCACATGGTGATGGGGAGCGTTCTCTTGTCCCTGGATGTGGAGGTGGTGCTAGCTCAGGGGTTTTCACCTGGACCATATTGGAGTCACCTGGGGAGCTTGATGACTAATTCCCTGTACTTGCTTTTCAGTTTTTCTGTAAACCTAAAACTGCCCCCAAAATAAAGTCTATTAATTTTTTTAAAAGCCCTGATGCCCAGGCCACACCCCCACACTGATTCTGTGGGGCTTGGCTGTGGGGCTTGGGCTTCAGTATTTTTTCTTAAGCTTTTGGGAAGGGTGGTGTTGAGCCAGCCTGGCGGGTGATACCTGAGACTCTTCTCATCCAGGGCGTGGCCAGCTCCCATCCCTAGGGACCCGCTTGCTGTCCTGCTGATACCAAGGCTGGCTGCTTGGCTGGAGGTGGAATGTTCATTCTGTTGTCTGTTGAGTGCCTCCTCTCTTTCCAGCTCTGACTGGAAACAGCTATTTCTACAGTGTTTTGGGAGAGAGAGGTAGGTGCTGGGTAAAGCCTTCAGAGGCTATTAGTCAGACCGTGTCCTGTGCTGGCTCAGGCAGGGGCTGTGGGGAGGGTTTGAGTCATCCTGGGGTGCCCCCTTGCTCCCATGCCACTCCCTGTGTGGTGCAGGATTAGTACCCGAAAAGCCCCGCCCCGGCCTCTTCATCATGACAGACTCCCAGACTCCCCCTGTAAAGGGTGGGGGCCTCAGGCCGCTTACCTGTTGTCCCTGGATCGGGACCCAAAGCAGGAAGCTTTTAGAGAGATGTCAGGGCAGGATATTTTGTGATTCCCATAGAACAGGCCACACCTCCTGACTCTGGACTTCATAGGGGCAGCCAGAAACAAACATTGTAGCCAAAAGGGAGGTGGTTAGAAGGCAGTAACTGTATCACTGACTATGTGAAACATAGGTAATGCAGCAAAATGGCTTCTGCCTGTAGGATGGGGCCTCTGGCCTCACAGGCACACCCACTGTACACTGGGGCGTCACCTGCATGAGACTGATTGCCACGGTGAAGTGTTACCATTTAGAATGGGGACACTTCCTCCTTTTCATAGTGTTGTCGCTATCACTGTCTCCACACCCCTCTGTGACAGGCAGGACGTAGTCTTCTCTTTCGGTAATGAGAAAACAGAGGCCTGGGCCTCAGGGCCTTGATAGCAGTCCAGGCCTGAGAATTCAGCATTTGTCCAGTTGCCCCGTGGGGGTGACATTGTGCTTGGCTCTCAGAGCAGCACAGAGCCTGGGTCTGTCCCATGCAGAGGCCATGCTCTGCGGTGCCACTAGGGAGGAAAAGCGCCCAGACTGGGTGGCCTTGGAGCTGAAGATAGGTCCTGCTTTCCTCTGTGACCTTGGGGGTGAGACGCTGCCTTGTGTCAGGCCCCCAGGAAGACTGAATGAGTCAGCAGGACTGAGATGCCTGGTCAACAGGACTGAGGGGTGGGTGTGCACGTGTGTGTTTTGGGGGAGGGGCCAGGGTCTGGCCAGGAGCTGAGGATGGGTCACCTGTGGTCATCTGTAGGCTATCATCCTGCTGGCAGCCAGGGCATGGAGAGCCTGGGACCCAGCCAGGAAGGGTCCTACAAAGGAAGTGTGTCTCTGGAGGTGGGAGGAGTGCCCGGTCTCAGATCCTGGCCCCACGAGCTGCTTCCTGGGCGGTGTCTCCCCTGTTCTGACATGGCACTGAATTTGCTTTCAGTGCTCAAAGATGGACACGAAGGAGGGCAGGCCTTCTTGGCTCCCTCTGCTCTGAGTGCAGGCTCAGGGAATTGCTTTTTGTGGCCGGTGGGAGGTGAGGCCAGCCCACCAGGGGGGTCATGGATGTCTTAGATCTTGCCACCACGATCTTCAGGGTCCAGTGTAGCCTCCTCTTACAGGAAGCCACTCTTGACTACTCTGGTCCTCAGAGATTCCCTTTTCCTTAGAACTCAACAAATTGTTGGGCTTCTCTTTGTTGTCTATTTTAGAAATATATAGACTTTTTTTTCGTTTTTAAGATTTTTATTGGGGAATTGGGGGATGGGAACAGACAAGCTGCTGTCTTTTTGTTCTTCAGTCTAGTTGTGGAGGACGTTGCTTCACTGGCCCAAGTTGGCACCATCATTGCACTCTTCCCGGGCGAGGCAGATCAGTTGCCGGCTTCTGGACGGCCGCTCACTGCGGCTGCTGGCCGCTCACGCTGGCTGCTGGCTACACACGCTGGCTGCTGGCTATACACCGTAGCCCATGGCAGCCCAGTGCAGCAGGGGCTGCAGCCTACACCATCGCCGGCGACTCGCAGCAGCCCAGCTCCAGGTTGAGCTGTTGTTCAGCATCTTAGCTGTGAAGGGCAGTGTCACTGGCTCTCATATGTGGGATCGGAACCGGGGCCCTCTGGCATCCCAAGCCAGTTCTTAACGATCGCGCCACTCGGCTGGCCCTATATAGACTTTTAAAATGTTGATTTCCCCCAGTTGCCAAAGCAATTTGGTCCTTCCTCGTGGCAAGGACCAAGCGTTCCAGAAGCCGTTGGTGAGGCAACACATGTCTGCCAGGCAGCGGACCCTCGTGGAGTACTTGTCTCAAGCTTTTCCTCAAGGGGAGCAGTGTGGCCGGCAGCCCTGTCCCCAGCTCCCTGTTTCCCTCAGCCTGAGCCTCCTGGAGAGATGGTGGGATGGGGCTCTACACCTGAGCTTTGTTCCACTACTGACCTTTGAATTCTTCTGAGTGTAGCCTGTTTTCTGGATGAGGAAGCTAGGGGTTGGGGAAGTTAATTCACTCATCTAAGATCACACACGTAAGAAGTGAGGAAGCTGGGGATGAAATCTTTTCTTTTCTGGGGCAGGTGAGTTCCAAACCTCGCAGGATGTCATCTTTGGGAGACCCTGGGGTGGAAGGTCATGGGGAGGACAGAGAAAGAAAGGAAGCAGAGAGGGGAGGAGAGGGGACAGGACAGATGGGGCAGTCTCCGCTGACTTTTCTGGAGGGATGCGTTGGCCACAGCAGCCTCTGTCCTGCTCTGAGCTTGCCAGGCCCTTACCCACTCTCTCCGGTCCTCAGTTTCCTCACCTGTAAACAAGACAGTAAAAGCTCAGTGGCTACTCCCAGGCCACTGATCACTTGGTCTCCAAGGCTTTGGATGGGAGTCCCCCTCCCCCCCCCCGCACCATGCAATCCTGGTACAGGAACCCCAGAGCACTTTTCCCACATGTGCCAGCATGCTGGGCCCACGTGCTGGTGTTCAGCAGCCAGGTTTGGTCTCCGGGGAGCAGCATGGAAGGAGCCACTCGTCACTGGGGTCCGTGCACACAGGCAGTCCCAGGAAGAGGGAGGTGAGGTGTCCAGGGCGGGCCAAAGGACCGTGGGTGTGTGCAGCCTGGCCCTTGGCCAGCATGCACTGTGCCCACCCACACAGATTCCTGTGAGCTCACACGGGACCTTTCCCTGAGTCTTTCCTAGATTTATTCAAGCATTCTATCATCCAGGTCTCAAGGGACAGAGCTCTGGGTAGGAGCCAGGTGCTTAAGTTCTGGTTCAGGGCCAATGGTGGTGGCTGGGGGGGGGTGTGTGTGTGTTCATCTTTCTCCCTTCCAAACCAGGCTGTGGCTGTCTTGTCTGTAACAAGAGGTCTGGGGTCCCCCAGCTCCTGGCGCTTTGGTTCTATAGGTGCCTTTGCCGCATTTATTCACGCAGTGGTGTGCTTAGCACAATACAACAGATAAGCCACACGAGGCAGAGTACGCAAATACTGCCATACAGAGCAAGGCCCAGGTTAGGCATGGGGCCGGATAGGGCTGGGGAAAGGTGAGCACCAGGCAAGGCCAGTCTGCTGGAGGGAGAGAGATTGGCAGCCAGGCAGGAGGGCAGTCTCTTCCAAGGTCGGGCCGTCTGTCTCTGGAAGGAGCCAAGCGGGTGGCCTGGTGGACGGGGGGTGCTGTGGGGGGTGCATTTCTTTCTAGGCTCCAGTCCCCTGGTGGTGGCCAGGTGGAAGTGGGGCAGAAGGGCCGGACAGGCGGAGTAGATGGTCGGGACCAGAGGGACCTGAGACTTGATTCCCCTCCAAGGTTTGATTTTTTTAAATTTAGTTTTAATTATACAAGTGCTATATGAAGACTTTTCATAAAATAGTGGAATGTTAAATCAGATAAGATGAAGTTGTTGTTTTAACTCTTTGGGTCTCTCTGCCCGTCACCCACTCTCAGCAGGAGACCTTGCCAGTGCAGCTGTGGGCCCTGGACGACCCTGTTTTTTGTTCAGGCCTGTGCTCTCTTGTCAAAGCATAAACATTTCTGCCTTGTGTCCTTCCCACATCCCCATGATCCGGCCTCCCCTCTGTCCTTCCCAGGCAGGCATTCCCAGTCACTGCTCCCCCAACTCGTGGCAGCTGAGATTGCTCCCAGGCCTTGGGAATCGCAGCGTGTATTTTGGGGGTCAAAATGGGGCCAGGAGCTTCCCATTCTGTAGATGAGCAGCCGCAGTCTGAGACTGGGCAGCTTGGTTGGTCCTGGGGCAGGCCACGCATCAGCGGGGAGGTGACAGCTGGCTTAGGAGCACAGTGGGGCAGCGTCCAGGCCCAGACCAGCGCCCGGGTGACGCCAGGGCACCCTCAGGCTGACGTGCGTGGCCTCCCACTTCCCTGTAGCTGTCTGGGGGCCTTTGCTCAGTGGGGTGGGTCCATTTTTCTGGTGTGTTTTAATAACATAATTATAGGGAGTATTTTTAGGTTCCCTCTAACGGGCCAGCTGTTTACCAGGCTTCTTTCTATCTGCACACTGTTTTCTCCGTAAGTATATATAGCCGAGGCCACTTCTCCTTCCTTGGGTTCAGGCTAAAGAAGGACGGCGGCCACCTCAGCCACCTCCTGTGGTTTCTTTTGCCAGTGAACGGGCGGCGGAGCAGGGACCAAGAGCCGCTGGCTCCCGCAGAGTAGGGGCAGTGGCTCGGGGGCCATGCTGCCCTCCCAGGTCCGTGAGCCGCCAGGTGGCCCACGCAGAGAGCAGGGAGCAGCGCCCAGGTGCGGCAGTGAGGCCTGTGCCTCCTGCAGCTCTCCTTGCCTTCCCCGCCCTTCCCGTGGGTCCTCTGAGGGAAAACAGAAGGAGAAAACTGCCACATAAACCGATTCCTCGGGCCTGCAGGAGCAACCAAAGGCTTGTTATGATTGTGGCCAGGACTGGAAGACAGGGCAGGAGAGGAGAGGCCAGGTGTGGACTCCCCAGGCAGGAGGCTCTCTAAGGAGGAGCCCCACGGGTCTCAGGCCTACATCTCAGCTTTTCTCACCGCCTGGGACCACCAGGGCCTGTGACCTGTTGGCGAGGACCCCCGTCACACCCCAGCTCCTGCAAGAGGCCGCAGTCCAGCTCTGCCTCTCTGCAGGCATCGCTGTACTCTTCCTCCTTTCCTCCCTCTCTTCCTCCCTTCTTCCACCACCTCCTCCCATTCATTTGACTTCTGTTTATAGCTAAAACACCCCTGAAACAACACATCATTTTCACAAACCTGAAAGGAGTTTTTAAAAGGGAAACGAAGCCATCTGTCCATTCATTGCTCCTAACAAAGCTGTTCTATCTTTCCTTTTCCTTCCCCAATAGCCAGGGAGGCTAAGGACCACCCTGACCCAACACCTGTCAGGAGCTCCTGACCACCAGGCTTTGTGCTGTCGGTGTGTCTGTCTCCCCTCCTGGGATGGGGGTGTGTGGTCTTGTGCTGTTTCACAAAGGAGCAGCTCGCCCAAACTTCCTGATGTCTTGTCTGTCTGCTGGCTCGCGTGTGCCTTGGCAACTTACAGTCCGGGTCCCGTTCGGACGTCGTGTGCTGGTTGCCTTTTGGAGTGTGAGGTCATCCTAGGGCACCAGCTACCCAGCCTCTCCTGAACTCCCTGCCCTCCGTCTTCATCTGCTGTGTGAGCAGCCTGTACCTGATCTCACTCTGTCGCTTCATCCCTGACGCTGTCCAGCTGCTGCCCCCAGCTGACTCGTCACTTGGGCACACACCTCTGCATCGTTTCTCTAAAACTCAGTGTCCACTCGTCTCCCCACCCCCTCTGCAACCTCCACCCATGTGCACTGCCATCGCACCCTGGGCTGGGACACACATGGCAGCCTCTCTGCCCTCCCTGCCCCAGGCTTCTGGCCATGTCCAGTATGCGTCCCATGGCCGAGTAGACTTACCGAGACATCTGGGCAGCTGTTCTTCCACCTGAAGCCCCAAGAGCTGCCCACTGTTCCCCTTGAACACCCTGCTTCTCAGCCTGGCACATGGCCCCTGATCTTCCAGTCTCCACTCAGAGTGAGTCCCTAACATTCCTCTCTGCTGCTGGTAGCAGCACTCTACAGTGAGCATGCTCACTTCTCCTCACTGGTGGGCGATAGTGACTCCATCTCACGGGTGAGGACATGGGGCCTGGGGGTGATGTCGTGGAGGTAGATGGCCGTTGGCATCAGGCCCGCCGGCCCCCAGAGCCAGGGTTCTTCTTACTGTGACACTCCTGCCTCCCAGCGAACCCTGACCCCTGTGCCTTCCACCTGTCAGTGTATCGAATGACTCCCGAGGTCCTTCCTGTAGCCGTGCCTTGTGCCCCACAAACACCCAGCTTCTATCTCACTCCTCAGCACCCCAAGCTCATTCTCGCCCTGGGGCCCTGCCGCCTGTTTCCTTCCTCACCATATTCCTGAGGCTGACTCTCCTCCCCTTCAGACTGGGGCACTCTGCTGCCTTCTGCCACCTTCATTCACGTGGCAAATACGTTTGAAGAACCTGCTTGAAGCCAGACCCTGCTTTAAGTTTTGGGGGGTCCTGACACAGTGCCCAGTAGAGGACAGCACTTAGTCCATGCATTATCGTGAGCAAACGCCAAAGTGCCCGGATTCTAAGTGTCCTGTTTGGTGATTTTTGACAGTTGAGTACATCTGTGACACTGCTGCCCCAAGAGCCCCCTTGTCCCCATCTGGTCACCCCTTCCACACACACACACACACACACACACACACACACAAACACACATCATACACAATTCTCTGACTTCTGTCACCCTAGGTTAGCTTTGCCTGTATGTGGGGTTCCTGTTTGAGGGACGCCCAGGGCCGTGTGCTTTTGTATCTCAGTGCAGTTTCTGCAGTTGGTCCAGGTTATGGCAGTGATACCTTCTTTTTAGTGCTGGTTAGTGTTCCTCTGTGGTACACACCACGTTTGTTTATCCCTTCTCCTGTTCCGGGTTAGCGATTAGGAGCAAGGCTGCTAATTGGTGTGTCTCTCTGTGGACACATACTTGAATTTGATTCACTCCTACACACCTGGGCGTGGGGTTGGCAGCTTCTCCAGGTTACGTTGTTTCCATTCCCACACAGGGGGAGGGTTCCAGGGCTCACACCCACCCCAGCTTGCGGTGCTGTAGCCTCTGATTTTAGCCAGTTTGTGAGTGTGAGGTGGTTATCTTTAATAATCTCTGTCACCCTGATGTTAATCGCCTTTGATATCTTTTGTGATGAGTCTCAAAGTCTTTCACCCACTTTTAAAAATTGGTTATCTTTTTAAATTTCTGACTTGTGGGAGTTCTTTATGGATTCAGGTTTTAGGTATTTATCGGCTAGAAGCACTGTAAATGTTTTCCCCATCTATGGCTTACTGATTCTAATCATTTTCTGAGTGGTGTCTTTTTAAGAGCGGGTGTTTTAATTAGAAGTCCTGTTAGCTAGTGATGTGCTCTTTTTTTTTTTTAAACATTTATTACATTTTATTATGTAAAGTCTTAGCATTATTATTATTATTATTTTATTATTATTGAACAGTGTGTTTTTCTAGGACATATCAGCTCCAAGTCAAGTAGTTGGTTGAATCTGGTTGTGGTGGGCGCAGCTCGGTGGCCCATGTAGGGATCGAACCGGCAACCTTGGTGTTATGAGCACTGCTCTCTAACCACCTGAGCTAACCGGCCGCCCCTGATGTGCTCTGTTTAAATGACCAGCTTTCCACCAGAACGTTGTGAGGGCGGCTGTGGCTGGGTGCCTGGCACTCGGGGTCTCTCTCAGTTGATGGGTGGGCCTGGCCGCTCAGGCTGGACTGGTCCCCTCCTATGCTTCCCGCCTCTGCCTTTGCCCTCTACTGCCCCCCCCCCACACCTCTCAGATCCCCTCCCAGGGCCTTTGTCCTGCTGTGTGCAGGGACTGCCTGCCCCTTGCTCACCTGCTCTTGTCCTGGATTTCCCAGGCATGGCTGGGACTCTCTCTCTTTCGTCTTCATCATGACCTCCCTCCCCTGAGCCACCTGTTGGATGAAATGGGTTCCTTTCAGCTGTTGCAAAGTGACTACCTGGGCCTCCTGGCCCACCATCCCCAGGGACACAGTAGCCATCTGTGTGTGCTGCCTGCTTTTCCTTCTGACTGTTACCCCTCAAAATAAACTCCTGGAGTTGGACCACTGAGTCCAAGGATGGCACAGTTTCAGGGCCTGCAGATGCCGTGCCCAGGTGCTTGGCGAGTGCAGCGCTACTTGGCCCTGGGTGTCCTGTCTTGTTTGATCCTCCAGGGAGTCCTGTGTGGCCCTAATGCTCTCCTGCCTCTCCCTAGCAGATGAGCTGCCTGTGAGTTCTCGGGTCCTGTATCGTCCAGAATGGCTGCACCTCCCTGGGGTCAGTACTGCATGCCCTGCTTCCTCTTCTGTCCTCCCAGGACCCAGCTACACAGCATACACTCACGCCCGTTTCTTCTCTACTTTGTGTGGAGAAGCACTAACCTGCTTCCCTGAGACCAGTGCCCGGGCAGGCTTTTCTCCACCCTGCACCATCCTGCCACTGGTGGTGGTGCCTGTGTTCCCCTTGGGCAGGCTCGTGTCCTTGCTGATGTTATTATGCCATTGTCAGGGCCTGACCCTGCAGGTGGGAGGGGGGCGTAGGCAGATGCTGTGACCTGCTTGATGCTGTGCTCTCTGATGCTCACACCAGCCTCACCAGCTCCTGAGCCTGGGGGCACTTCCTATCCCACTGCAGGAGCCCCATCCCAGACCTTATCAGTGGGGTGCAGACCTTCCCAGCTGTGGGGAGGTGGCCAGGCTGGGCCCCAATCTCCAAAGATAAGAAGTGGGGGCTTGCCGGTGCTGGAGGGGGTGTGGGTTGAAGCCCCATGTGGGCCCAGGGGTGGTGGCTGAGGGGACCCTTAGGGTGGCCGCCCCATTTGTTCAGGAGCTGTGTGATTCAGCATCTGAGCTTGTTTGCTCTTTGACCGTGGCAACAACCTCTCCTGCCTCAGTTTCCTCATCCTGGCAAATGGGCACATATTTGACCTCATGAGAATGAGATTAACATAGAGGCAAAGTATGGAGCAATGTCTGCCCGGAGGTTGCTCTACATGGGGTCCTGGATGCTGGAGGATGGGTGATGAGCTTAGGGTCCCTCTGTCCATGTGTCTTCTGCCTGAGGAAGCCAGGGGATACTGGGCTCACTTCTTCTTCCCATGGAGGCAGTGCCCGCCTACCACTCTGCTGTTCTGTTTGGCTCTGCCAGACTCTTGCCCTCTGAGTCTGGGGAACCCCCTGGTGGATTTGTACCCCTGGGGTTGCAGGTGGAGACACTCCAGTGAGGGCAGGGGGTACTGTCTCAATCCTTCCAGAATGAGGCCAGGCTTATACTGAATAAGCAAAACCCAGGGTTGCAGGAGGCCACACACAGAGGGAGTTTGCTTCACTCGCTAGCCATCTGGCTTCCTGCCTGACCTCCACCCACCCACCCCTTTTCTTGGAGCAAGGCCCCTATTCTCCTTCCCTTTCTCCTTCCTTGCTTCTGAACTGGGTGGGCACACCTCATGTTTCATGGTTTCCCATTTGGGGGGGTCCCCTCTTAGCTTTCCATTGTTGGCCCACCATGTTGTCCCACTCTCTCCACCCCCTCCTCCTCCTCCTCCTCCTCCCTCAGGTCCCTGTCCTGGAGAGCAAGGGACGAAGGCTGGAAGCCAAGAGCTACTTGCAAGGACCAGAGGGGAACGTATTCCTCTGGAGGCCCACTCTGAGCCGAGGAGACCCAGCTGGGAGGAGACCCCCTGACCCTCCAGGACTGGAGGCGTAGGAAGCAGATGCAGGAGTGATTAATTGCTGTCTCTAGAGGAGGCTCGAGAAGCTTCTGGGCTGGACAGGCTGCATCACATTCCAGAGCCTGAGAGACACTTCCAGGCATCCCCAGAGGCGGGAGCCTGTGCACGCATTTGTGTCTTTAGGAGGCGTTGCCTGCATGCCAGCCCTGTGCGAGAGGGCTGAGGGCTTTTGAGATGAAGTGACCCCTGTTGAGGGGGCAGTGCTGCCAACACACCCTGGCCAGAACAGCCTCAGGAGCTCAGTCTTTGCACAGGGTGACTTTAAGGACATTGGTGGGAGCTGCTGAAGGTCAGCCCTGAGAGGAGGAGGAAGTGGTAGGGCGCTGGAGCCCTCTCACGGGGGGAAAAAAGCTTGGCAGTGTTTGTTTTTCACCCCTCTGCCAGACTGGGGCTTGCTTCTCACACACCCA
Source organism: Hipposideros armiger (assembly GCF_001890085.2). Classification (NCBI taxonomy): domain Eukaryota; kingdom Metazoa; phylum Chordata; class Mammalia; order Chiroptera; family Hipposideridae; genus Hipposideros; species Hipposideros armiger. Next base: position 2,368,770 of record NW_017731574.1, read on the forward strand.
GGCCTGCCTGGGGATGAGGGGCCTGGTGGTGTGAGCTCAGCTTCTAGGATACTCAGGCCCTTGCGTCTGTCTGTCCGTGGATTGGTTATTTGTAATTCGAGACTGGTTTCCTCATTGTAACTGTATTTTCAGTGGCAGCTCCTGCTGGTGGGCGGGCTGCCGAAACCCATGTGGCTGCCCTAGGGCAGTAGGCGCACCACTGACTTCTTCATTTGCCGCCGTGCAGAGGGCCCAGAGTCCTGCCGCTTTTTCCCAGCTCAGACCATGGACATGAGTTGTCAGCCCTTGGAGACAGAGATGCTGGATGGACCCCAGGGTCTCAGCCGTAGCGGGATCCCGGGTCATTCTGGTGGCTATGTGGGGAGTCGGGTCTACAGCCAGCATGGCTCCAGTGCACTGAGTGTTTGGTCATAGTCACTGCCTGTGTCACTCCTGTGGGTCCTTGCTCTGCCCCAGCTCGCTCTCTGCGTAGGTGGAGTGGCGACCTCAGCTGGCCCAGATATCCGCCTCATCCTGAACTCTGTGGGGGAAGAAGGAACTTTCCTCTACCTTCCTAGGTTCTTTCAGCTGATCTAATAATTAAACCGACATGAGACAGGTTAACAAGAGAAAATAGCCAAATTTCATTACTTACGTACACGAGCTAGTTAGTGACCCCCAAATACGTGAGAGGTTCAAAGATAGAAAGGGAAAACGAGGGGCATATGACATTCTGAGCTAGGGATGAGGTAAGGCACCTGGGGCTTCAGAGGGGAGGAAGTTCATTGCAGGATGATAAAAAGATTAGATGGTCAGTAATGAGAAGTTTATTCTGTCTGACAGGTCAAAACATTTACCTCTGATAATATGTTATGGGCAAGGCCACTGATTTAAATTCTTCTAAGTAGTTAAGGGGGGACAGAAGTTTCTCTTGAGCCTGCAGGGTCTCACTTGCCTTCAGCTCAAAATAATCTACAAATCACTGAGGCACATCTTGAGGTGACTCATTCTAAACCCCTACAATGGTCCCTGGGGCACTCCAGGGTATGGCCGTGTTGGGATTCAGGCTTGAGCATGCATGGTCTCTGTGTGGCGAGCAGCTGCTGGGCAGTGAAAGTTTCAGAACCAGTGGTTTAAGAGGCCACATGCCTCCCTCTGCCTGCTGGGGTGGCGGGTGCCCTGAGAACAGAGGCAGTAGGATGGAAATGCTCCCAGTCCAGGCTTCTTTTTATCTCCTTCTCCCGCCTGGAGCCGGCCAGTCAGACTCAGCTCCAAGTCCTCCCTCTGCTGCTGGGCACCCTAGGGCAAGTCACTCACCCTCTCTGAGCCTTGAACTCTTCACTCGTAGAAGTCGGACATAACTACCTGCTGTGCTGCAGGCAGGCCTGCTAGAGCAGAGCCGGGCGCACAGAGCCTGCTCCGCCAGGTGCCCAGCACCAACAACCACCCCTCCATCTGTGGGGGCCTCTCAGTGGCCCAGTTGGTTTCATCTCCACTTGTAGTGTTAGCGCCTGCCCTGCTTGGCCTCCTGGCCCTGGGGACAACCCGCCAGGGGCCATGGGTGGAAATACCTTGCTAAGTCCACCTGAGTGAGAGGTAGGGCTGGTGCTGCCTTTCCCACGCCCTCACTGTCTTGGCTGCGAATGCAATGACCGGCCTCTTAGTCACCCATCTCTCAGGGCCAGCAGGGCTGCATCCCATGTCATCACGAAGCCTACCCAGGATGCACTAGCATGCCTCACACTTTAACCAAGGAGCTCTTCATCGGAGCTCTTGGGCATGTCAGTGGCCTCACCTGTGAGGAATCTGAGGCACAGCATTGTCTGGCAGCTTGGTGACATCCTGCCACCAAGGCAGGGGGTGGCGGCACCCAGATTTAGGCCTGCTCAGGCAAGAACAGAGTCTGCTAGGTCCTCTCACAGGACAGCGGCAAAGGCACTGCGCGGCCAACTTTGTGGGCTGCTGAGGGAGGGTCCTCCCAGCACAGACAGGAAGGGAGTGGCTCAGGCAAGCTCACCCCTGCCCATGGCCTGGAGCCCTGCTTGGGATGGTGGGCACTGTGCTGACACTTTTCCCAGCTCCTTAGAGTGTTGGCAGCTGGGGGACATGTTTAAGCCCTCCTTGAGGAAGAACACCTAGCTCCACACCCTGGGGACTGTCACCAGCCTTGGCTGAGAAGCTCTAGGGAGAAGGACATGGCCTTACCAGGTAGCTCCCTGCTCCTAGGATAGGGTTGGGCATTGACTGATGGAAAGAACAAGACGGGGGTGTCCTGTTCAGCCCCCTGAAGCCCCCCTGCCATCAGTGGGTCCCAGGCAGGCCCTCCCCTTGGCTTCCCACCGTGTCAGCCATTGAGTTTTCTTGTGGCCTCTTGGGGCAGCCGCTGAGTCAGCCATGTTGTAGAGACAAAGGTCATAGCTTAAAGAGGTTGAGCAAGTTCCAAGTCCCACAGCTGGAAAGGATGGGAGCCAGAAGTCAGCTCCGGGGCCTGCGTGGCTGGTCAGAGGAGGGCGAGTGTGCGGTTGGTATCAGGGCACAGAGGACCAGGGGATGCTTCACTGGGAACAGGGTCAGGCTGTCCCCGTGGGCTGCCTTTGCCCACAGGTGCTCTCTCAGGCTCCACAGGACCCGTTCCGACCGAGACTATGAGGATGGAATTGTCGTGTTTGGCTGGCAGAGTGGGGAGAGGGGGAACCCCAGCCAGTGGGGCTGGTGTCAGTGAGCTTGTATGCACATGGTGAGAGATGTCCTTGGTCTTGGGAACCTCTCCAAGTGAAAGGAACAACCTGGGGAGGCATTAGGAGTGGGTTTCTGCAGGCCCGCTGCGTGCTGACTGAGTGCAGGAGATGCCAGGCCTCCCTGGCCCGTCTGGGGCTCACCAAACCCTCATGCTCTCTGCCACTCACTGGTTTCCTGTCATCAGCTGCAGCAGCTGGAGGAGGCGCACAGAAACCACATGTCCTGTCCGTGTATTAGCGGGGACCCTGGGGAACACAGTGCAGCCAGGCCTGGGGGCAGGGGCCAGCCCAGTGCCACTTTCAGCCTTTCTCCTCATGTTGACTGGAGCCTGCAAGTTCCCACAGGAAGGGTGTCCATGGTCAGGGTGCAGTGATGGGAAGGTGGGTGTGAGGCCTGGCTCCAGTCCCAGGGCTTGAGGCTATGGGCAGGTGGTCTGCGTTTCTGAGAGCAGCCCTTGGCCATCATGCTCAAGCACAGGCCCGGCCCCAGGTGGGGGACAGCAAGCACTCTTCATGTTAATGAACAACACTGATACTGTAGCAGTAAGAATCAACTCTAACAACCAACGTGCCCACAGCAACGTGCCCACAACCAATGTGCCCACAGGGCGTGGCACTTGGTACCTCCAAGGTGGACCGGGTTGGTGTCTCTATATTACAGGTAAGGAAAGTGAGGCTCAGAGAGGTCACACAGCCCGCAGACATGGGGCCAGGCCTCCAGCCAGTGCTATTCTGATTTCAAAGCCTGAATCTTGTAGCTACTAGGCTGCAAAGCCCAGAAGCAAGTCCTCAAGTCCTGAGGCATCTCTGGAGCTTTCTTACCTGCCATGGGGGGCAGCATCCCCAAGGTGATGGGAGCAGGGTTCAGCAGAGATTGGGGTGTGTGGATGAGAGCCTGCCTGCTCCTCACTGCTGAGAAGGGGCCATCAATCACCCACTTCCCCAGAGTGGGGGATGGGGGCATGACGGCTCTGGAACTGGCAGGGGAAGGTGGCTGGCTCTGCCACACTGGACTAAGGGAGCCCTCCCCCCTCTTGGGGCCCGTACATCATGGCCTCTTGGGACCCCCCGAGGATATGTGCTGCTTGCTCTGCTGTTGGGAATTAGATTAGTTTTCCATAAAAACAGGATGTAGTGGGTGAGACGGCTATGTTAGTCTTTTTTTTCTCACTCCTCTTTTTCCAGGAACTGAATGTATAGCTTTAGCCAGGACTGCCCTGTCCCCACCCGCTGCCTCCCCCAGGGTGCAGGAAATGTCCCTCTCTGCTCTTAAGTGGCTGTTTAATCGACCCCTCTCATCTGGGGAGCTTATTTCAACACCAGCAGCCAGTATGCCAATGGTGGTGTGGCCTGAGAGCCAGGCAGGGTGTGGGAGGAGGGGCGGCAGGCCCCACCAGGCAGCACGGAGATGGCCACTGTGCCACCAGCCACTAGCCACCAGCCTTGCCGGAGGAGGGCACACTGTGCTGGCCCCCTCTGGAAGTCTGCGATGCTGGACTGAACCTTGGGTGATGGCCTGTGGGAGCTAGCAGGCACGTTGGCGCCTCCTCCCAGAATAACACCCCATGACAACAGAACTTCAGGGGTTTGTGGGTCCCACTTTGTATGCCTCGGATTGGGGAGGGGTATTGAATTAAGGAGGTGGTGGAGAGCTTCACAGGGATGAGGGACATGCCTGGCCCGTGCACGTAGGGATGGGGGTTTGCTTGTGTGAGCTTCGTGGCCGCTTAGGAAAGAGTTCAGATGTCCAGGAGCTGTGGCATGTGGGCATGCCTGGGAAGGCTGGGCCTTGGGGGCGTGTCAGCGAGTGTTGGTTTTGTCCTGCCCGTTGCCAGGAGCTAGAGTCCCCTGACTCCCCTCGTTGCTCTGAGTCCTGTGAGGGGGGCTGCAGGCAAGGGGCTGCCCCCCAGTTAAAGACCTGGCTCAGAGGAAGCGGACCCAGCCTGGCTCTGTCACTCCCTGGCTGTGTGGTCTTGGCTTGTGACTTGTGAAGACCTTTCCTTCCCAAGCACAGCCCCTTCCTCCTGAGCAGACAGCACTGTGGCCTCCCGCCACTGTGGGCTCCTCCTCTACGCGCAGGGTGGGGGGATGGGGTGGGAGACAGCGCTTGGCCTAGGCTGAGAGCTGATGACATCACACTTTGGGGGATCTGAGATGAGGGGAGGGGAAGCGTGGTTTCTGGCAAAGCCATATTCCCCCTCAGCCATGTCTCAGAAGGCTGGGGCTTCACGGTTCTGGAGGTTTCAAAGCTGATTTAAGAGACGAGAAAGCCCCATGGCCTGGTTATGCGGAAGGCCAGGGCCTGCCCCTCTTCACCTTTGCTGTGAGCTGCCCAGACCTCTGCCCCCGTCGGCAGGACTGCGTTGGGCAGCCGGCCAGGGCCTCTGCGTTCTGGTCTCCCAGGAATTGGGAGTGGCCAAGATGGACTTACAGGCGAGGTTGGCACCTCCATGGTGGCATGGGTCCTGGCCCAGGAAGGCCAGCGAGCTTTGAGGCCCTAAAGAGTCCACAGCCACAGGCTGGGAATGCCCCTTGTAAATGACCCCGGATGGAATTCCAGAGCTCAGAAGTGGCTCTGCCCTGGAAGGATATACTGAAATTCATGAGTGGTTTTTTTTTTGTTGTTTTTTTTTCTAGAGGAAGGAGAGGAATTGTGGGGAGATGAGCAAAGGGCACTTGAGCATAATCAGTCAAGTTTCATTCTGTAAAATATACATTGGCCGGAGGATTGTGTCAGAGACAAACAGCCAGTAGCAGGAGGAGTGGGACTGGATGTTTAATACTTTCTGTGCTTCTCTGCATCTAAATATCTTTTGAAAAGGAAAGTGAATTGTTATGTGAGCTGGTCAAAGACCTTTCATAAAAAGGAGAAACTGAGGCCTACTTCTGGCCTGCTGGCGCCCAGGGTTCAGCCTGGGGAGGCCACCAGCCATCTTGCTAGGCACATGCTAGTCATCCCCTTGGATACTCAGTACAGTGTGGTCCTGGCCCGTTCCAGGGGCTGGTTTCCTGGGGGTGGGGCCAGGCCGGTTGTTATGAGCGGACTGTGTTGATTTTTCCCTTGGTCACTTCATGAGCTTGTTGAATTTCCAGAGAACATGTGGGGCCCCCGGCACCCTGTCCGCCCCGCAGCCACACAGCTGTCGAAAGCAGCCACCTGGGCCTGAACCTCAGAGACAGGTAGGCCAGTCTTGCGTTCACAGTGCAGAACCTCAAAACCAGCTGAATCAAGTCATGGTTTCCCAGAGAAACAGAACCAAATGGATACAGATAGATTTGACATATTACGGTATATATACACCCATGTACACTTATACATGTGTGTGTACATAGATACGCACAAGACAAAGAGGAGATTTATTTTAAGAAATTGGCAAGTCTGAAATTTGCAGGGCAGCCTAGCAGGCTGGAAATTCAGGCGCGAGTTGATGTTGCAATCTTGAGACCAAATTCCGCAGGGCAGCGCCTGGAGAATTCCTTTTTCCTCAGGGGGCCTCTGTCTTTGTTCTGAAGGCTTTCATCCGATTGGCTGTGACTCACTGCGAGAGGGTCATCTGCTTTACTCAGAGTTGACTGAGTCAAAAGTTAATCCCAAAGAAAACATACCTTCACTGCAAACGACTGGTGTTTGACTAAACTGGGTGCCCAAGCTGACAGGTATAATGAACCACCGCACCCACCCCGTGGCTCTGGCTCTGCTGCTCCCCCGTTACAACCTGCAACTCTTAAGAAAACAAACCGTGAGCTGATTGGCACGTGATGTCTCTGGCCACGCCTTCAAGCTTTCAGCCAAGTTTCCTGACCCGGTGCCTTCATCCAGAATGGAGATAGCTATCAGGTTCTCCAAGGACACCAGGTGTCACCTGCCATCTCGTCCTCACACTGGTTCTGCAAGGTTCTCACTTGCTTACACATTTGTAGGGGGCCTCCTGGGGACAGGTGCTATGCTGGGGTGAGCCTCCGCTGGAGTGGGTCTCTGCTGGGGAACAACTGGTCAAGAGAGCAAATTTTACCAAAGGGCCGACAGTCTGAGTCCCCTGCTGAAATATGCAGAGATGATGATAGCCCCCTTCCGAACACCCAGACAGCTCCCTCATCCCTGGGAAGGTCAAGGTTCTGAAGGGGACTGCAGTCCTCCTCCCCCACCTGGCTAGGTGGGTCCCAGGAGCCAGTGACCCCGCCCCCACCTGCCAGCAAGAAGTGGCCAGGTGGCATTCCTCCCTAGATGTCTGTAAGGGCCATGGAGAGCAAGGACAACCTGTGTGTGTGACCAGGCTCTGAGGCCATTTGCACAAGCCAGACTGGACAGGCCCGAGGACTTGGGGTGCTAGGGGCCTGCTGAGTCACAGGGCAGGCCTGAGTCAGTGCCCCAACCTCATGTCCTGTGCTCAGAGCTGAAGAGGATATGGGGGCCCCAGCTCTCCCTGGGGTGGACCCCCCAATTTGGGAAGGGGTAGCCTCTGGAAGGGATAAGCAGCCCAGAAGCTCTTTGGAAGCCCCTGTGGCCTCTGGGCCCAGCTGCTGTACTCCATTCCTAAAGTGCCACGTCTCCACTTGGGGAGGCAGGACTTACAAGAAAGCAGCAGACAGGAAGCCAGAAGGACAGGTGTCCCCCACCATGCAACCAGAACAGAAGGTCTTTGTCCTTCAAGGGGAGGGCCAGGTCACACTGTCGGGCTAGACCCCTGTCAAAAGATAGGTTGTGGCAAGTATTGGGTTGTCGGAAAAGTCATGACGTATTTTTGCAACAAAAAAACACAGAAAAAAATACATCATGACTTTTCCGACAACCTGATCGATTGTGATTAATATGCATGTTGCTTGTTCCTTCTGAGTTGGAAGAACTGTGCACCCGTGTCCTTAGTTCCTGAGTGCAGGTCCTCAGTCTGCAGGGCGCATCGGCATTCCATGGAGGGTGTGTGTGTGGGGGGCGTGTTACAACACTGCAGGGCCCACCTCTGAAGGCCTGGCACGCCTGAGAACCTGCACTGCCACCAAATTCCCAGGCGATGCTAATGGTGCGGCCTGGGATCCCCACTTGGAGGACCACAGCTCTATGGAGTGGGTTATGCTAAATTTTGTCACAGTGAAAGAACTTGATGGGGAAACCTTGTGGCCTGATGGCTGAAGGGGACTTGGGGAAGGTCCCGTCTCCTGTGATGGAGACCCAGGCATTATGTGTGGCCCATGTGTGTGTCACAGCAAGTCTCGCCTCAATGCCCTCCCTCTGTCCTCCTCCAACTCCCCTGATAGCTTCCAGCACATCTCCGCCCTAGGGCCTTTGTGCTGATGTCCCTCTGTGGGCTCCCCAGCTGGGGCCCCATCTCTTCATGTTACTGGGTTTATGACCGACCACACCTGACGCACAATGGGCTGGTGCATGTGTGTTTGTTAGTTAGGGGCTTGCAACCGATGTGTACCCGTGTCCTAACTCACAGCTTGCGCTCCCCTGCCATGTGTCCCAGCTCTCTGCACTGGCTGTGGGTAATCTCGTAGAAGCTCTGTGTGATCGTCTCTCGTCCCCTGTCCTACGTGTAGAGGAGCGAGGTGGCTGCCCTCGCCCCGGAGCCTGAGCAGCTCTGGGTAGGGCTGTTGAGGGCAGTCAGTACTGGGTGGGTTCTGTCTCTGTGAGAGGATTTGGGTGGCCCAAGTTCAAGGACAAGGTGCGTGGCTTGGATGAGAGGCCTGTGTCCTAGTTCAGAAGAGTCCCCCGTGCAGTGTGGCCTCATATCATTCCTATCATTTCAGGTGCCGTTGATGGGGCCACGTCTGTAGGAACCCAATCATCAATTAGCCTGGAATCCAGGGGTAGGGGTGGCTGTGGGAGTGGCTCCAGGTCATAGAGCGTCTTTGTTTACCCAGAGCTTCACGCCGATTTCTTTCTGTGCTCGTCAGCGTGGTCCCAGAGGCCTCTGGACTCATGGGGTCAGGCAGATAGTGTGAGGGGACTGTCCAGACCCACCTCCTCCGCACGCTCTAGAAACCAAGGAAGTGGCTGTGCCCTCTTCAGTTTTACAGCATGCCCCTCCCCTCATAGTCACCCTCGCTCTCAAGAGAGCCTCTACTAGCTCCATCATGGGCACATTCCCCACGTGTCTATCTCTAAGAGCCTCACAGTCACCTGGGGAGGGCAGGGCCAGAACTGCTGTCCCATTTTCTAGATGAGAGACGGAGGGTCATGGAGAAGAAGCAGCCACTTGCCTGTGGTCTGCGGCCACCTCAGGGCCAGCAGCCTCAGGCCTTTCCCGGCCTTCTGGCCTCATGCACGGAGGAGCTGCTTGCATGCCCACCCGCCCCGGCCACCAGCAAGGCCCTGCCTGCGCAAGGGGCTGCTCCCTGCAGTGTCCTCATCCCAGGCGAGCATGTTAGTCACCAGCTCACCAGCTGGACACCAGGCAGATCTGAATCATAACCTGGAACTGCAGGCCTCACCTGGTCCAACTCCTGAGCTGCTCTCCTATCACCATGGCTGTTTCTGGCTGTGCCCCCTCTGGACAGGCATCCTCTGTCACAAGACCAACGTGGACGCTCTGGCAAATGGTACACCCAGAGCCCTTTGCTGGTACAGAGCTCACGGTCAGGCCTGGCAGCGCTCATATGGGTGCAATGAGGACCCTGTATGGCCTGGTGAAAGTCACCACGGGGCAGGAGCTGCCCTGCATTGTCTGGGGTACAATTCAGCTGGGAGCCCCTTTCCTTGAAGCTGGGGGGGAGGGGGTGCTGCCTGTCCCTGGGGAGTCTTGGTGGCAGCGGTCTGGGAGTGACCTGAGGATCATCAGGCTGGAGCCCTGCATGAGGCTGACCCACTTGGAAAGGCGGAGCACCCCATCATCCCACCTCCCCTGTGACAGGAGGGCTCCTTGTGCTGGCCTTAGGGACCCCATGACGTAGGCTGACTGTCACCCACTCACTGTGGTTCTTTGTGCAGGCCCCAGCTGTGACCCCTTTCTGGGGGGGGAAGAGGGAGTTGCCAAACCACAGCCCATGCAGAGGCCCCAAGTCCATAAACTGCTCCCTTCCTGGAGCCCTGCCCTCCCCGCTGTTTACCTGTGTCAGCTGCAGAGATGTCCAGGCAGATAAGAGCCTGGTCTCCTCCCGCCCTGGCAGTCAGGGGTCTCCACCCTGCAGAACGCGGGCCCCACCCCTGCCCTGGAATCCGGCTGTGGCAGGGTAGTTAGTGCTGACCCCCTTCAGGGGATGTGAGCGCATAGCAAACATGTGCTCTTCTACAATGGGCTGCAGTCATGATCACCCCTGTTTTCTGGGGACATTAGCTGTGGGGAGAGTCCTAGGAGAGGAGGGCAGGTCTGACCCTAGGGGAATATTTCGCTGGCAGCAAAGCGGATGCTCCCAGCGGTGCTGGGGCTGGCGGTGGGGGGTGAGGGGTGTCTTCACTGATGGCTGAGCACTGCGAGGGGGAGGGGGGCGGTATGAGCAGGCTTGAGGAGTACAAAGTGCGCCTCCTTGCTCACCTGTGCGGAGAGTGCCCACCTGCCCGGAGAGCGCCCACCTGCCCGCTGTGGGGTAATGGGAGGCAACTCCACTTGTGGACACTTTTGGGTTGGGAGGCCTGTAAACGGTCATCAAGGCCAGGCCACCTGTGCCCCCAAGGAGCGGCTCTCAGTATGTGTCACCCTGGCCTAGACTCCCTCAGGTGAGGTAGCGCTGGTTGAGAGCTGGGGCTCAGGTGTTCAGATCCCCCCTGCTCTACCTGCTGTTACCTCAGGGAGCTGTCTCACAGGCTCAGTCTGTTCGTCTGTGAAATGGGCATAGTGGTATCAGCCTGGCTCACGTGGGAGTCTCGTGGGTGATGCTTGTGGTGGCGTTGCTGGTGGGCTTGGGACCCCCCAAGACTTGGTTCAGTCCTCCTCCCCACTTTTTGGGCTATCACAGGCATAGCACCTAGCCTCTGGGCCTGTTGGCCACTGTCCTGCATAGTGTAGGCCTCTTGATGTCTGCCGGGCCCCTGGATACCCTGTGGGCCACCCATGCTCCCTGGGCAGGTGGCCATCCTCGCCTACCACCGTCCCTTTGTCCCCTGCACTGTCACCTGTCTGCAGCTGCCCACCCCCAACCCCTTAAACAGGTGGTTTATCAACAGCCTGGGGCTGAGTGGGGCTGGGAGGTGGCATGCTGCTGGTGTTCTCCAAACCTGTGGGGATTGAACAGGACTGTGGTTGGCACCTGTGGCTGCCTTGTCCCCCTTGTGGGGTTTCTCTGTGTCCACAACAGCCACCACGCCCCCCCTAGGCCCTAGGCACTCCCCATGGCTTCACGGAGCAGGTGCGGGGAGGGGGCCTGGTCGTCCTCAACCTGCCCTACACGGCTCAGGTGAACCATAAAACCAGTGTCCTGGCTGCCATGCTAATTAACCCAGACACCGTGCTCATTAAACCTGTGCCACAGCACCCAGGGTTCGTGGCTGGGCTCCAAGTAAGTAACACAATGTCCCTTGGCTGCCGAGGGCCCCTCCCTCTGCCCAGGCCTCCCCTTTGCCCATGTTGCCTCTTTGACCCTCATTTTCTGTTGACTTTAGGCAGACAGACCCGCTTTCCTACCACAGGCCTCCGTCTTCTCCTGTGAGACGAAAGGGGTTCCTGTGAAGGTCTGAGCTTTTAGAGCTTTGTAAACTGAAGTGCTATCGAAACCATTCCTCTCAGTGCCTGCATCTGTGCTATACTCTAAAGAGGGGTGTGCATTAGATGCTTCCCTTGTTTCTCTCAACTTCCGTTATTCTTTGGAGCTGGGCCCAGAGGTGGGAATGCCACACAGGGTCACACCCTAGCGACTGTCCAAGGTGCTGTAGGAGCGAAGCCTCTGAGAATGCTAGTGTGTGGCCAGGGCCAGAGTTGCCAAGGAGACAGAGAGGCCCTGGCCCCTCATGAGGGTGGGCTTCCAGGGTGGTGGGTGCTGCAGGTGGGACAGGGTCTTGGGTGGGCATGTGCTGCAAAATGTGTCATGGAGGGTAATGAGCAGGAGGCGGGTGATTGGAGGGGCAGATGGCTGAGGTGCCAGGTGTTTCAGGAAGACTAACAGGCTTTGCTGGGGCTATGGGCATGGCAGGTGAGGGGGGGTCTGGGCCAGCCAGGCCCCCTTCGCTCCTCTTCTCACCCTGTGAGCTTTTCAAGGGTTCCTGTGTGCCTGGAGATCAGAGGTGCCAGGTCACACTGCCCATGCTGACCCTGACCATAGTTCTCATCCCAAAGGGTAGGGGATGCCCGGCTGCCTAGGCCAACCTCGCCAGCTTTCCTCTTCCAGAAAGGTGGGCTTGATCTAAGCCCTGGGTCGCGTCTGGGCCTGAGTCTGGGTTCAGTTTTTGCCCCCTGCCTTGGGGGGGGGCGTGGCAGGTGTGACCACCTGAGTTCTGTGGGAGCCACTGTGGGAGTGTAAGACCTAGTTACCTGGGCAGCTCCAGTGGAGGGTTGGGGGACAGCCAGTCACTGCTGGACACCCCCTCTGCCATATCTCCCTTCCCTCTTCCTCCTATCCTTGCTCCGCCTGCCTGCTGGCAGAAGCTAGCAGAGAAGTGTTTATGGGTTTCTCCAAGCCAAATAAGGCAGAACACTCAGGAGTGCAGCAGGCTGGGGGAGGCGTTGGGGCTGGGACAAGGACCCCCACCCCCTGAAGCTGCCTGACCTGGCAGCTGTCATCTGGGGACCCTGGGTCTCTTGTCCCTGGGCTGGCCTCTGAGGAGGTTTGCCCGGCTGGTAGCAGAAGGCAGGCCCACAAGGTGTCTGCCTGGTTGGGAGACCCCGGGTCCAGTTCTGCTGCTGCCGTGGCCCTCTGGGGACTCAAATGACGCATGTCCTTCCCAGCCTCCAGCCCCTTCTGTGAAAGGAGAGCCTGGGATGTGCGACCCAACCCCTCTCTGTGGCGTATTTCCTCCTCCTTTTTTCCTCCTGATCAGCCCGCTTAGTAATGACTCTAGTAACACATGAGAATGCTCTCCTTGTAAAAATGGGAACCTAACACATAGGGCCAAGGACCCTCCTGCACAGGTGAACATTGACGTCAGCTTGGTGTTGATCTTTCTGGGCCTTTTTATATATCTATGTACACAAATCCTATTTGCGTTTTAATTTTAGTCTTACACAAGAGGAACCATAGTGTGCATACATGGCTGACCGTAGCTTGTGGTGTCCAACAGTGCCTTAGAGATTGGTCCATCTTAGTTCTCTCCTACTATGTGTCAGGCACTGTTTCAACTGCAGCCTCTGATGGGCGATAGTTATGATCCCTCCCACTTAACAGCTGAGGGAACGGAGGCACAGAGAGGCCCCTGTGTCCTGCAGAGCTGGGTGGAACCACCAGATTGCAGACTCCAGCCCTATTTTACAGATGGGGGACAGAGGCTCAGAGGAGAACGGTGACAAGTATCCTGGCTCCTGGCAAGGGCTCTGTGCCACTGAGCCACATTCTTCCAGGACTTCCTCCTGACTACTTAGCCCTTGGCCATCAGCCCTTTTCTCTTCGGCCCAGGCCCTTGGGGCCTCACCCCAGCAAGAGCACAGTGGGAAGAGGAAGAAGTAGCTGTGTGACAGGCAGCTGTCCCTGGATCTGGGCCCCACCCCCTCCATCTGCCCCTCTTGACTCCATTTCCTCCAGGTACCAAGGCTCTGGCTCCCGGATGGGAGGGTGGGCAGCTCTGCCTCAGCCCTGGCTTCCTATGTTGGTCCTGCTGCCCACCAGCTACCCCTTCAGACCTGCTAGTCCTGGACCAACCCTTCCTGCCTGTTTGTCTGCAGTCTGTCCTGTGGGCCAGTTTGGCAGCCCCTGCACACTGGCCTAAGGGTGACCGTCATTCCCCTGCCCTCTGGCCACCTAGACCCATACCATTTCCGGGGGGAGGCGGTATCAGCCCCAGTCCCTGGGACTCCCTCAGTTTTCTCACCTGCAAAGTAGAGGTAATGATATGCCCCTTTCAGGTACACAGGGATAGTGATGGTAATGGTCCTAGTGTGTCCACCACCTGCCCAGGCCTCACCGCCTCTCCCTGGGATACTGGCAATTTTAGCCATCTCTCCTAGGGCTACTGTTCTACCCTGTGGGTCGCAGGGCGTGTTGTGCTCAGGCTGCTGGGTCTGTTTCTTGGAACCTCCCTGCAAATGGTGCTACAACTACTCGCCTCGGAGGGCTGCTGTGAAGACCCTGTGAGCAGCCGTGTGTGAGGTGCCTGCCCATCACTATCACAGCCCTCTGTGCTGCGTGGTCTGCCCCACTTTGTAGATGGGGTAACCAAGGCTCTGCGCAGGCAGCCCTTGCTGGAGTTCCCTCAGGAAGGAGGGGGCAGGGACGAGCCAAGCGATTCCAGGGCCTGGCGTTCTCCTCTCTGCTGAGGCCTAGGCTGGCTGCTGGAGGATGTGTCCCAGGAGCTGCGCGTGACTTGGGGTCTTGGTCTTGGGTGTCTAGTGCACATGACCTGGAGTCTTGGTCTCGGGTGTCTGATGTTCCCTCGGCAGGCCCCCCGTCTCCCTGCAACTGTGGCTGTGGTGTCCAGCCCTCTGCATGGAATGTCGCAGCTGAATGGTCCCGGATGTGTGTGCCTTCCCTTCCTGACCTGGCAGCAGCTGAGACCAGGGGCCATCTGTCCTGTTTCCGGGCCTCAGTTTCCTCATCTACAGGACAAAGATCTGATGCACTGAGTGAGGGTCTGGGAGGGGTTAAGCTTGTGCTGGTCGGGGATGAGGGAGCTCTTTCCTGCCCAGCTTGGCTTTCTTGCCCCCACCCCCATCCTATTGTTCCTGGCTCAGGAAAAGGCATATTTCTCCCATGAGGTCACCATCCTGGCCACTGGCAGCTCCTGATGGGGAGGTGGGAGTTGCCCGGGCAGGGCAGCCCTGTTCCCCTTTCTCTGATGGTTTTGGTTCCTACACCCTCCCCAGCTGAGTTCTTCCTTCTCTGCTGGAGCCTGGGGCTGACCAAAACCTCCTTCTGCCTTCCCTGAGTCAGCCAGGCTTCAAGGCCAAAAGCAATGCCACCCCGTCCAAACACTCTGCTCTGATGCCCTGGGCCTCCTCAGCATGCGTAGTCAACAGTGGCCCTTAGACCAGCAGCCCTGATGGACAGACTCGGAGTGTTCCGGAAGCCCTGGATGTGGAGCCAGGAGTCTGGATCTAAAGGCCTGACTATACCACCTATTACTGAAGCCCTCCCCTCCGAGAACCTCTGTTTCCTCATCTGAACAATAGGGGAATGCGAGAGTTGGCCCAGGTTCCGCTGTTGAGGCCAGTTTGCCTCTCCTCCTGTGCTAGCCCAAGGTCACTCTTGCTCTGCTGGCTGGCCTCTCACCCTGTCCCCAGTTCTTGATGACAAGAGGCGTCGACAGGGTGGGAACATAACCCAGCCCCCCTATTCTTAGCCTGACCCCTGGGCTGCCCTGCTGGGCCTCGGAGCCAGTGGCCTGTGTTTCCCAGCTCACATCCCCTGGACCGGCATCCAGAGTTGTCCAAGCGCCACCTGCCTGCCCGGTGCCCGCTTGCTGGCAGCACTGATGGCAGAAGCTAGAGTCAGGGAGACCAGCCAGGGCTGGGCGAGCTGGCAGGCGCTGATGGGGCAGGAAGGCTCGGGCAGGCTGCGCTCCAAGACATCCTGGGACCCTTAGGTGAGCTAGATGCTCAGCTTCCTCATCTAGGATGGAGACGCTCGCCTCCCAGGGCACTTACTGCCTTTCCATAACTGCCGGATGTGCCCCCTGAGCCTTGACAGTGTCTTCTCTAGGGTCAGCTGTGGTGAACGAATGAATGAATGAATGAATGTCTCTGTGGGTGGGGCATTGTTCTCCACTCCAGAGCAAGCCTTGTGCTGGGCTGTGGCTCACATGGACCCTTCCGGGGTGGGGGCAGCAGCCCATGCATGCGGTCTGTTCCAAAGTGCGTCCCACATGCTCTGCTCTGACCCTGCTCCCTCTCTCTGACTCTTCATCTCCCATTTTCTGCTTTTGGCCAACAGAGCTTCTCTGAGACTCTTTTCCTCCTGCTCAGCCTGGGGGTGGGGAGAGGATGGGGGAGGCCTGGTCCTCTGCTCACCTCATGGCTCCACTGGCGGCAGCAGACTGGCTCGGGCCAGCCCCTGCCTCTCAGGCTCTGGTTTCTGAAATCCTTCACTGATTTCAGGGACTGTTTATTTGTTTTTTTGGCAAAATACATATAACATAAAATTTACCATCTTAACCATTTTTAAGTGTACGGTTCAGTGGCATTAAGTACGTTTCTCGATATTGTACAGTTGTCACAACCATCTATTCGCAGGACTTTTCTTATCATCCTAAACTCAAACTCTGCATCCATTAAACAGTAACTCTGCATTCCCCCTGTCCCAGCCTTGGGGTCTCTTACAGAGCCAGGCTGCAGACACTGTAGGACACTGTGTGGAGGCGAGAACCGTCCTTCCTTGGAAACTGTGCCTCTGCCTCCAGGACCTTCCCTGGTGCCTACTTCACGTTAGATGACCTGTCATGGGCTTTTGAATCCCATCTCTGGTGCATATATCCTTGTTCAGTGTCTGGCGCCTCTGGCAGATCAGAACATAAGTGCCTGAGGACAGGGACCTGCAGAATAGGTCTTCTGAAGAAACTTACTCCAATGATAGGTGGATGGGTGGATGGGTGGATGGATAGATAGATGGATGGATGGATACATACATATATTGATAGGTGGATGGGTAGGTGGGTGAATGAAAGATTGGATGGGTGGGTTGATGGATGGATGGATGGATAGATGGATGGATGGATGGAGGGGTGGGTGGGTGGATGGATGGATGGATGAATGAATGAATGGATGGATGGACAGACAACAGATGGATAGGTAGGTGGGTGGGTGGGTGGATGGATGGATGGATGGATGGGTAGATGGATGGAGGGTAGGTGGGTGGGTAGATGGATGGATGGACAGACAGATGACTGGCTGACTTGGTATCACCTGGCTGGAGAAGCTCTCACCAGGCTGCTATAAAAGGGGAGGGTGCCACCTTTCTGGGGATAGGGCTGGGCTGGCACTGTGGTGGGGAGAGAGGCAGAGCCCAGCGGCCTGAAAAGTGCAGTTCTGGAAAACAAAAAGGAACTGTAGAAGGCTTCTTTGCCATAAGTGCATTTCCCTTCTGCCTGTTGGGCCAGATCAGATTGATTTTTTTTTTAATTAAAATGTATGATTGTTGAAAAACTTTAGATTTAGAGTTGAGCTGATCGCTATAGCTGGTGTGTATAATGGAAGGAGGAGGCATCTTAGCTTTAGGGACAGCTCCCTGGGGAGTGGGAGCATGCTACAATGTCCAGAAAGGAAGGCGGGTGACCCGGAGCTGGGGATCACAGCACCAACCATGTGGTTCTTTGGGGTGCCCATTGCCACTGAGGTGCTAGAAGGGACTTAGTCAAGGGGTCGGTGGAAAGGGACACTCAGCACCTCACATCTGTGATTTGGATTAACTCTCCTGATGACCCTTCGGGCAGGTAGTTTTAACCCCTGTACAGATGTGGAAACAGGCCAGGAGGGCCAGCTGACCACAGGGGCTACAAGATGGAGATGAGAGTTGGCCTCGCTGTGTGGGCGGCAGCTGTCTCTCAGCTCAACTGCTCTGTTGAGGCAGTGCTGGCTGCACTTGCCACCATCTCCTCTCACTCCCCCTGAGATGCTTGAGCTCCTGGTTTAGGCGAAAGACTGTCCCAGGGCCTTTGGAGGAGGTGGAGGTAGAGGTGGAGGTGGGAGGGGCATGTGAGCCAGGCTGTGTTCCCTCTAGAAGACATCCTGGGGTCCTGAATCCTGGCAAGGATGGGGGGCACGCAGAGGTGTGGACAGCCCCTGTACCCCACTGCTCCACCGGTGACCATGGGCTTGGGCATGGGAAGGGGGGGTAAAGTGTCAGGGGGGGCTGCTGGGGTCTCAGTGGTCTGAGTTCTGTGTGGAGGAGTTCCTCTTTTGCCCTGGCCTCTGGGGTGGGACCACTGATGGAGTCCAGCTATGGCCAGTTTCAACTGCAGGGGCCCCAAGGACCAAACCTTCTTTCTAGCACACAAGGGGATGCCATCATTACTAGCTATGGACTGGCAGCAAATCGTGCTGCCTCTGCAACAGCAGTTGCCCTCAGCGTGGTTCAGATGCCTTTGTCTCTGGAAGACCCTGGGAAGGTCATGGTGAGCAGGACAGCTAGAGGCCATGAGGCAGGCAGGGGCCGGGGTCATGCCCCCAGAGGCATCCCTGTACTTGGATGGCATGGGTGGGGTGCAAAAGTGTCTCCCAGACAAGTGCTGCCTGTTGGTGTCCTCCCCAGAGGCCTGTTACTCTGGCCCATTCTGTTCCCAGAGGAGATGACCTGGACGTGGCTTATTTTTAACACATCCCACCTGGCCCTGTCGCCTCTCCCAGAAGACATGGTCTGTGTAGCCATGTTCACAGCCAACCTCTAGTCAGTCTCAGCCCTGGCTGTCTAGACAGCTCCTAGGGATAGGTCTGTATCATGACCAGGTTCATGGCTTGTACTTGGGGGTCTGAGGGGCAGAGAGTGGAAGTGGGACAACAGGCTCCCCTCTCAGCAGACAACTTCTGGAGATGGCTTTTTTTTTTCTTTTTTAAGATTTTTACTGGGGAGTTGAGGAGGGGAACAGTGTTGGGGAATTGGGAAAAGGAAACATTGTGTTTTTCCAGGACCCATAAGCTCCAAGTCAAGTTGTTGTCCTTCAAGCTTAGTTGTGATGGGCACAAGCTCAGCTCCAAGTCCAGTCGCTGCTTTCAATCTGGTTGCAGGGGGGTGAAGTCCACCATCCCATGAGACTTTGTTGCACACTGAGCCATGCAGCCACCCGTTAGCAGCTTGCGGCTGCTCAGCTCACGGTGCCGTGTACAATCTTAGTTGCAGGGGGCGGGGGGGCTCAGGCCACCATCCCATATGGTGTCGAACCGGCAACCTTGCTGCTAAGAGCACATGCTCTCACCAGCTCAGTGGCAGCTCAGCTCTGATGCAGCTCACTGGCCCATGTGGGAATCAAACTGGCAACCCTGTTGCTCAGAGTTCACACTCTTAACCAATTGAGCCACTCAGCCGGCCCCTGGAGCTGGCTTTTATCCCATGCCTCTCCGTGGGAAGGAGAGGAGTCAGGTCCCCCTGCTCAGTGATAGACATCTGGGTTGTGGGGCTGTGCACAAGAGGGCACAGATTCATGGTGAGCACTGGCGCCTGCTGAGATCTGTGTTGTCTTCCTGTGCCTGGGTGGGCAGGGCTGGGGTCAACCTAGGCCAGCTTGCTAGTGGCTGTGATTGAAAAGCAGAGTGGGCAGAGGTGGCTCCAGCCCTGGGGGCCTCGCCAGTGGCGCCTATGTGCTGCTGGACCCCTGGGGCAGCGTGCAGTGCCCCTTGGACACCCCAGGAAAGGCTAAGTGGGTTCCCAGTTCCTGTGATGAGATCTGCATCAAACCTGCAGCATCTCCACGTTATCTTCTGATAACGCTATTCCTGGGGGACAAGTGAGGTTTCCTGGCCACCCTGCTGCACTTTGTCGAGATAGCGCCAGACAGAGTGAGACTCTGGAAAGTACCCACAGGGTGGAAAGACGTGTTGTTGAGTTAATAAGAGGAAAGGCTGGAACAAGCGGCTGACACAGAGTCAGAGGCAGGAGCCAGGCCAAATGCTCCATGCTGGGCAGTTCCACTCAGTGTGACGTGTGAGGTTCGGGGGAAGGCACAGCCACAGGGGCGGGGCTGCTGCAAAGGTGGCATGTCTGGAGACACAGTGTGACAGTGGATGTGCACCAAATGACAGATGGCATGTTGCATGTTGTCTGGACTAAGTGACAGGTGATGTGTCACGTGTTGAGCACAGTGGCTCCCACATGCAGGGAGGTGGGCAACCTCTCAGGGATGACGAGCACAGCATGGGGGGGGGATGTTAGGGGACAGTGTTCAAGGGATGATGTTTTGGGGGCCATTGTTCTGAGAGGATGATGTTGGGGGTGGTGTTCAGAAGGCAATGTACCACAGGGGCGATGTGGGGGCATGGGATTGGCCATTCCCTGCGTGCAGCCCTGCTAACCATGCGTCTCCCCCTGCAGCCTGCCTGCTCCGCTCCAACGCGCTCTCGCTGGTCTACCTGCTATTCCTGCTGCTGCTGCCCTGGTTTGCAGGCCCCTCCCGACACAGCATCCGAGGTAAGGGCCGGGCAGTGGCTCCTGCCTGGAGGAGGGGAACTCGGGGCTCAGAGCTCTTTGTCCATGTGCACCCAGCCCAGGCACCCAGGGAGAGGGAGGCATTGGGTGCTCCTCAGAAACCCTGGGCAGCAAAGAACTTTCTCTGGGGTTTAACAGTCGTGGGTAAAGGCTGAGCAGTCGCAAGTCTCATTTTTATCATAGACCTCTGCTAATCTCAGAATCTCTTTTCTGACCACGATACAGGAGCGTGCTAACAGAAATGGGGCAGGGGGAGGGGTCGTTGGGTGGATTCCCCTAACCCTGGGGTGACCCCCATCACGGGCTCAGGCCCAGGGCTGTGGGCTGGCCGGTCTTCCTACCAGCTTCCTCTCCCATCCCCTACCCTGTCCCCAGCACCATCTCTGCAGCCTCTCTGCCTGGCAAGGCTCCAGCCAACCCTTAAGTTCAGTCACCACGTTGGCTTTCACTGCCTCCCACCCCATAGAGTCAGGCTCCATCCATGTTTGCTGGCGCTCCGTGGGGCGTCGGTTTATCGCCAACTACCTCGTAGTTTGGGTAGCTGGACACACCATGTCTCCATCTAGGTCCTGAGCTCCTGGAGGGTGGGCGCTGTATCAGTTTTCTGTGTCCACCACACAAACGGATGTAGGAAAGCCCATCAGGGAGGGTCTGGACAGTAGGATCATAGCATAGACCCATCTGAGAGGGGCTGGGAGTGGACAGGCCATTGCCCCGTCTCGGGACCTCATGTAGGAGAGGAATGGGGCAAGTGCAGACACCCTGCTCCTCACCCAGCAGAGCACAGGCAGGTCCCCTGTGGAGGGGGGTGCAGAGCTGCAGCGGATGACATGGGGGCAGATGGAAGGAGGGGGCCCACCCCTTCATTTGGGGGCTCAGCTATGCTCTGTGGGTACTTCAGTGTCTGTTTTTGTCCCAGCTTTTCAGTCAGGGCAAGTGCTCGGAGACCCGCCCCCAAAGGCTGCCCTGTGTCCCTGGGTGGGAAGGGCTCTTACATTTCAGAGGGTGAGGAGAGGCACCCAGGCTTAAAAGAGTGTCCTGGGAAAGCAGGTTGCCAGCAGCATGGGCCCCAGTACCCTTCAGAGATGGGTGAAAAGTCGCCTGGCAGGCAGGCTGAGGGTTTGGCTGAGGCCATGAAGGAAGACGGGCACTGCCCTTGGGAGGTGTTGGCTGCAGTAGACTGGCCACTTGGGAGGCGTGGGGGCCTCTGAGTGTCCTGTGGCTGATGAAACAATCACCGCACTGAGGGGCTGGAACCACATGCGTTTGTTCTCTCATGTCTGGAGGTCAGAAGTCCTGCAACGTCTCCCGCGGCCCGAATCAGGGGTCACAGGGCTGGTTCCTCCTGGAGGCTCTAGGGGAAAACACGTTTGCTAGTTTTTTCTGGCTTCTTGGCCTGAGACTCCTTCCTCCATCATTCAGGCTGGCAATGGCCGGTCAAGTGTCACCCCCGTCACACTGACTCTGGCCCTCCTGCTCCTCTCCCATCATTAGGACCGTATGATGACACTGGGCCCGCACAGGGACCCAGGATCAGCCCCTGTTTTAAGGTCAGCTTATTGCCAATCTGATTCCCCTTCACCGTGTAAGGAAACTTACTCATGGGGTCGAGGCACTGAGGTGTGGATGCGCTGTGGGAGGGGTCATTCTGCCTCCCACGCGGGGACAGGTCACCCCCTCCCTGGCCTGTTACACTGGCTCTAACCACCCCACCAGGCTGCCTCCTTGCTTGGAAGTTTGCAGAGGGCATTGGTCTTGGAATACATGGAGAGTTCAGGTGCAGAGAAGAGGCTAGGAGCTGCTGGGGACCAGGCCAGACCCCTCCCAGGCTGACTCAGCTGTTCACCCAAGACTCCCCAGCTCAGGCCAGCTGGGGCCCCCTCACCTCCCCTCCCTGGGAGAGGGCCTGCTGGGCCACCCATGCCGTCCCCTTCTCTCCGTGGAGCCAGTTCTGTCTGTTCCCAGGCCCTCAGCTAAAAGCTGCTTGTCCCGTAAATATTCCAGTAAATATTTCATGCCCCTTACGTGACTGGAAACACTTTCCTCTGATCGGCAGTAGAGGAAGCACAGGCTCCTGCCAGGCCAGGGCCAGGACAGGAGTCTGGAGTGGGGAGGGTTAGGATGCAGAGGGAGAGACACTTGGGAAGACTTCCCTCCTGGCCTCTGTCTGTCCATCTGCCGGCCTCAGAGGCTCTGCAGAGACAGGAAGACTGTGGGTTTTTCCGGGCAGGAAAGAGGAAAGTGGGAGTCCTGCCCATGCCTGAGCGCCTGGCCAAGGGTTCATGAGTTGTGCAGCGCTGGGCCTTGGCTCCGGCAGCTGGTGGAAGGTCTGATGCTGCCTGGGGCCCCTGTGGGCACTCACCCCTGGCCCCATCCCCACGTGGGTGTCAGCCTGACCCAAGGAGAGCTGGGCTGGAGCTCCCTGTTCAAGGAGGGGAGGAGTCTGGAGGCATCTGCCTCAGTGTTTCCTCAGGGAGTTCCAGCTCCTTCCTTGGTCACTTCGCCCAGCAGTGGGGGCCGCTGTGCAGGGGCTAGGGCTGTGGGTGGGTGTGAGCCATGTGCCCACAAAGGGCAGGGCGGAGGTGCAACAGAAGCTGCAGGGAGACTGGGGGGGGGTCCACTCCCAATGACCTGATTAACATTTAGGGACTCAAGGGGCCCACCCCTGCCTTAGAGCAAAATCCACCTGAGGCCGTCCTGCCGGCACCTGAGTTTTGCTTTAACTTAGGTGCTTGCACGAAGGGTGGAGGTGGACCTGTCTGGTCCACTTCTCAGAGCAGCACACGTGAGGATCCCTAATATCTGTTAGAAGATGAGATGAGGGTCCCCTGTGTGTAATTCCCGGCATCTTATCCCAAACAACGTGTTTTGTGATCACATGCCTGTGAACAGAGGTTGCCCCCCGCCCGGCGCTCGGCAGAGCAGATGATGCACCCCCTCCCCCAACAGATTTACACGCTGCCCTGTCCCTGTCCTGTCCCCATCCTGCCTCCAGCACCCTGGACCCTCCTTGGTGAGATGGGGCCTCGGACAACTGGAAGACATGCTTCCCTCGGCTTCTCAGAGCGCTTCCTGGAACACCCACGTGCACCCCATGGGCGCTGCTTGGCCCTTGCCAGGCTGTGTGTTTGGGGGGAGGGGAGGCTCATCATAGCCCAGGAGCTCCGCCCTGAGGCTGGCGCCACCCCTGCAAGGGACCTAGGCTACCCTAGAAAAGGACAGTGTGAGCAGGGCCTTCGTGGACCACAATTCAGAGGGAAACCAAGGGTGGCAGGTTGGGGATCTGTGGACTGTGACAGGGAGGGGGCAGCAGGAATCGGGGCCCTGACGAGGGTGGAGACGCTATGGAGCCTTTGTAGGCTGAGCACCCACCATCAGGCCAATTTTGGGGACTCAGACCCGGGGCTCCTGCTCTGGGTCAGACAGATGCTCTTTTACAAACCCTCCTTTGGGAGGATTCCCCCTCACCCCACGCTTCCTGTGCTTCTGGGCCCCATAGATTCCCAGCCCCACTTTCTGTTTCTCTGAAGATTCCTGCCTGAGCCTGAAGCCCCTAAGTGGGAGCCCTGGCACCTTCAGGACAGGTGATTTCTATGCCCACCCTTCCCCCGCCATGGACAGAAGTGAGGTGTACCTGCCACACAAGGGCGGGGCCTTGTCCATCTACGGTGCTCCCGGCCCATGCGGTCCTCCTCGCGTGTTGAGTGACATTTAGTTCCCCAGTGGAGAGGGCAGGTAGCACCTTCCAGCAACTGTAATGGATGGTCCAATGCCCTCCTCCTGTTCTCCTCAGCTTCCCTCTCCCTTGCCCACTAATGGCACCCGTTCCTCCCAGCACTGAGAGCCGAACCTCAGAGTCCACAGGGACTTGTTTCCAGCACCTCTAATGGGCCCCGGCCACATCCCTTATCCCTCCTGAGCAGATGCAAGAATCCGTCACCTGCCTGACCCCCTGCTTGCCCACAGCCACAGCTGCCCTCTGAGCGCACCCATTCCTGCTGCCCATGCGTGCATTCCCAGGGGACTGGCCACTCCCAGCTCTGTCGGGTTTGGGCAGGCGGGAGAGCATCCCAGCTTTGATAAGCGTCCTGCTGAGTGCCAGGCACGGCCTCCTTTGGACAGGACAGGCCAGGCCCCCCTCCTTAGAGGTCAGACCAGCAGAAGAGGTGGAGGAGCTGACCGAGCGGGGCTAAGCAGAGCCCCGGAGGGGAGGAATTGGAGAAGCCACCAGACATCCAAGGAGGCACCTGCAGCTCAGGGCTGGGGCCGGGGAGGGGTGTGTGGCTGTTAGAGATGGACATTTTGGGGCACTGGCAAGCACATGGGGGCGGGGGGTCCATGAGCACACCCGGAGAAGAGGGCCAGGTTGCAGCACCTGCCTCAGCAGGGCATCACTCAGGCACACGTTTCCCGTCCCAGGGGTGCCTCTTGGACCCTCCCTGCCTCTTCTAGCTGGGTAGGAGGAGCTAAAGCCACAGATCCAGGGCTCCGGCGGCCGTTTGGCTCGGTCCTGACTCAGGGTCCAGGACACTGTGCTGCTGGCTGAGAAGTGAACCGGGAAGGGGAGGGGAAGACGGTGGGAAGTGCTGACACGCCTGCCAGACAGAGGTACAGGGGTGTTGGATGGGAAGGCTATCAGGCATGAGTCAGGTAGGTCGTTGGGTTGCTCTCTTGCCAAGGGGCCTTAGCCCTGGTTCTTCCCTACCTGGCTTGCAGGCCCTGGCACGTATGGGCAACACGTCAGTCTTGGTAGTGCCATCAATGCCAGCGTCAGGTGTCTGTGGCTTGGGAGCAGGGTGAGTCCACAGAGTGGGGTAGGGGCGGCTCTGGCCAGGTGCCCTCCCACCACATCACCCATTGGGACTTCCTGGATCTGCAAGAGAAAGGCCATGCAGGCAGGCTGGGCAGAGGGCAGGCTGAGCAGTGGTACAAGGGGAGCTCTGCCTTCTCGCCCTGTGGCTCCTATGGACTCCTAGTGGGGCGAGGTGCAGGCCGGCCCCTGGAAGGTTCTCCCCCCACCCCCACTCCTGGAGCCCTGCACAGCGCCCCACTGGCAGCCCAGCTCTGCACTCCTGTGGGGAGGCCTGCGGCCTCGTCTTCCTCTTGGCCTGGGGCTCTGAGCAGAGGGGCCCAGCCAGGGCCCAGGGCCAGGCTCTCCCATTCATTTTCCATTTCTCCTTCCCACCAGCGTGCTGTTTCTTCCACAGCTCCACCCTGCCCGCCCTCTTGCTCACCCCTGCTCACCGCAGGTTCAGCGGCTGTAATCGAAGGGTCAGAATGTTAGGACTAGGAGGGACCTAGACATGAGCAAGGCAGAGAAGCTGTTCAGATCCTGTCTGGGGGCCTTTCTCAGCCGCCTGGGGGAGTCCTTCTTTGAGCCTGGCTTCCTTTGGTAAAGTCAGACGAGACAGTGGGTGAATGATGAAGGACTTGGCCTTTACTGGGGGTGCTCACATGTCATTCCAGAAGTGTCACCGCCTGGGCCAGCCTTGGGGGAGGGGAGACAGGCCAATTCTGAGGCTATTCAACAAATAATGATTATGCTGATAGATAGTGAATAAAATGGATAGGGGCCCTGAGCTCTCCAGTCTCTTTTGGGCAGGAGAAAGAAGGCTGGTTTAATGGTGACCCCATCTGTCCCCGAACTCTGGGAAGTTGAAAAAGGGGCCCAGGAGCTCTGCAAGTTGTCAGTAGCAAATCAGCTGGCCAGCAAGGGTGAGGACCTGAGGACTCCAGCCAAAAAGCTAGGGACTGGAGCAGGAAGCTGCCTGCAGCCAGTGTCCTAACCCCAGGATTCAGAGCTCAGAGTGCAGTAGTCAGAACCGAGCAGAGGTCTCTGGTCCCAGCCCCTGAGCAGAGTGGGAGCTGCCCACCCACTCTCAGGACAGAGGTTACTCCAGGTCTCCCTGAGTACTCCCTGCACACAGGCCACAGCCGCCCAGCCCTCTCGCAGCAGCCAAGGCCTCCCTGCCAGGTGGGCTGAGTCCCACTACCCAGGGAGCAGGGTCTAGACATGCTTATGAATGCCACATCCTGCCAGGCTCCAGGCGAAGAGAGGGCCCTTATCCAGGGCTGCCCCTGCCTGCGTTCCTGGGCTCCTGGGCCCGGCTCTGCCCTGGTTTCTCCTCCCACGAGGAGGGCCCCCAGGATGATGAAACACGGCCTGTGAGGCTCTCAGCCAGTGGCCATCTTTCCTGTCTGCAATGACTCGTTCCGCGCACACGATGGAAGCGTTTAGCCTCATGATACCCCCCCAGGAGGGCGAGGCTTGCCCCACTTTTCTTGAAGAGCCAGGATCCCCGTCCGGCTCTCCTCTACCTACCCATCCCAGTGCATGTTTTTAGTCCACACGGATGAAGCAGTGCTGTGTGGCCAGGGCCAAGCAGAGTGACACAGATGTTTGCCGGACACGTGAATAAACCTGAAGGTGTCTCCTCAATCCTAGAGGCCTTTCCAGCGCTGGCTCCTGCCCCCCCCACTGCCCCCATCCCCCCAGGCAGCATGCAAGCTGGTGTGCTGTGCTCTGCTGACTCGCCCGCGTCTTTGTGTCTATGGGCAAGTCACTTCACCTCTCTGTGTCCATAAATCAGGGGTCTTATAGTGCCCACTCATGGGGCTATTGTGCATGGTTGGTCAGTGGAATGGTACAGAGCACTGCATGAGATCATCTACTGATGGCCCCCTGGAGCCCCATGTACGTGCTCAGTGTCTATCCAGGGCTGCGGGCCAGCCTCACCCCTCCCGCTCTGCCTGTAGGTCACACTGGCCGCCTCCTCCGAGCCCTGTTGTGCTTTAGCCTCCTCTTCCTGGCAGCTCACCTCGCCTTCCAGATATGTCTACACACCGTGCCTGGCCTGGACCAGCTTCTGGGGTCGAACTGTGAGTCACTGAGGGGTGGGGAAGGGGGTGCCTAGGGGCAGCAGGCCTGGGGGAGAGCTAGTGGCCTCCCTGAGCTAACTGGAGGATGGAGGGGAGAGAGGGAGCCACCACAGTCCTGCAGGAACCTCGGATCTCCTTGGGGAGGTTGGCTGCCCTGCCTCACCCAGGCTTTGCCTAATGTGGGCCGCCCCTGAGTGCCTGTCCACAATTTATGTCTAGCAGAGATGGTCCAAGTTAAGTGCCCCAGTAATGGCTGACCGTGGGGCTGGGCTGAGCACCAGTGTGGTGCTCAGCCCAGAACCTGGAGTCTGGCTCTTGGGACAGCCCTGATCTCAGGCCCCTCCCGGTGTCAGCATCTTCCTCCAGTGCGTGCTGGGGCTTACAGACTCAGCCCCACTGCCCTGCATCCTTTCACCCCATGGCTGGTCTCTCCAGCTGGCACTCAGCCCTCCAAGTCCGTTGACATCAACATGCCAATCTTCAGATGAGGGAGCCCTAGGCTCCCAGTCCTCCCGCCTGGCCAGGATCTCCCACCTCTAGGTTCTCCAGGCCCCCACCTGGGCAGGAACAGTGCCCCACCCGACTTCCCATTTCATTCCGTGATGAATGTGTCCCTCCTGCAGTTTAGAAACTGGACGGAAGTCAGGTGCCTTGCTGGTGTACTGGTCCTGGCAGCTCTGAGACCAGGACTCTCTACGCTGACCCCCCAAGGAGCAGCTGGCCCTGGCTGATGGGTCTGAGAGCCTGGCTCGGCCTCTCAGACACTTTGACCCTGTGAAGGCCGCATCCCCCACAGCTAGGCTGTGAATCCCATTCTGTCAGGCAGAACTGATAGGCCTTTGATCTGCCTGGCTTTCCTGGCTGGGCCTTAGTTTCCGTACCAGTAAAAGCAGTGTTTTCGAGCATCTTAGAAAGCAGCTACAGGTGCCCTGGAAGATCAGGGGTTCTATGACTCTGAGGCGCTGAGGGCCTCTTGGTGACAGGAGGGGGTTGTTTGGGACCCACCCACTTGACCCAGTTCCCCTGTGCCTTTCTCCACAGGCAGCCACTGGGAGAACCTCTCCCGACTTGTGGGTGTCACGAGGTAAGACCCCAGGGGATTTCCTGAGCCCAAGAGTGGGGTCCCCCTACTCCATGCCCCACCTCCTTGGGCACCTGCCTCCCTGGGCCAACCAGTGGGCTCTCCTGCCCATCACAGGCTGGACCTGAAGGACATCCCGAACGCCGTGCGGCTGGTGGCCCCCGACTTGGGCATCCTGGTGGTCTCTGCCGTGTGCCTTGGCCTCTGTGGGCGCCTCACACGGGAAGCCCGGCAGAGTCAGTACACCCGAGAGCTGGTGAGCTGTGGCGGACAGGGCATGTGTGTGGAGGAGCGGCGTTTTAGAGCTGTATCCTGGACACTTGAGGACTGTTTTACTTTCCTTTTCTGTTCGTTTTTAACAAACGTGGGGTTTTAGTGGTAAAAGTCAATATGTGTGAATCATGAAGAGATACGACACTAGAATGGAGATAAGGTGCACGTCCCATGGGAGGGGGACACACTTTAAGACCTGGTTCTGTCAGGGCTTCATCTTGGGGAACACCTGCCGGGACCCCAGACAGCATCTGCACCCTTAGAGATCATCCTGGAGGAGATTCTTTGTGGTCACAGGACAGTAGGAAGTCAGCAGTGCTGGAAGATGGTCTGTACCAAATATCAGGGAGACCTAAGGACAGATGGACTGATGGACACTGGGATGGATGTTTAAGAAGCCATGCCTGCAGTGGCATCGATGGGTTTGTGACAAGGTGTGGGCTATGTAGGCTCACAGGCCAGCAAGAAACTAAATCAGAGACTCTGTCCTTGGAGGGTCTAGAGTCTTCCACTCGGGACAAGGCATGTGTGTGGGACCCTCGATGTCCTCGGCCGAAGACTCAGCACTCTTTTCTCTCTCTCGCAAAGGCTGCAGTCGCAAGCCCACCTGGGCCTTCCATCCAGTAGGGCCTTGTCTCCAGGGCTGGGTGGGATCTGTGACCACCTAGAAGTCCCAGTATGAGAGCCTCCTGGGGCCACAGGCTCCTCTCACGCCCCCAGCCCCAGTGTCCTTTTGTCCAGTATCAGGTTTGCAAGGCATGAGGGCCTTGACCTACCGAGAAGCCCAGAGAGGGGAGGGAGTTTCCCAGAGCAGGTCAGGACAACTCAGCCTGCAGCTCAGCCGGCCGGCTGTCCCACCGCTGCCCCATCCCACAGGGCAAGGCTGGCACCCCCATTTCAGAGGGGGAAATAGGGTCTTGGTGGTCAAGTAACTCTTCCAGGTCTTCGTGGGAAGTTGAGCCAGAGCCACCTGCCCTCAGAGCCCACTCCTTTCCCACAGGGGTGCTTGGGCACCAGCGGGTGCATGGGCCAGGCCTGCCTCTGGTTTCCTCATTAGCAAAGCCAGGGCTTCCTGGAACAGGCCTGCCGGGAAGGGGTTGGACTGTTTCTGAAACCTGTGGGTGGGCAGGAGGGGTCAGCCCCCGACTCCACACTGCCCATTGGGGCTGGACTCCGGTCTGCTGGGCAACTGGGATAAGTCATCTTCGCCTGAGTATCCTCAGTGGCATAAAGCCTGTGTCATCCTGCCAGCCCAGGGGCGATGGGTATGGACAGACCTCAGAGCAAGGCAGTGGGGGGCGTCCTTCACAGGTGCCCAGTTTTAAAGCCCAGAGCTAGGAGCAGCCCAAACACCGCATGACACCACCTGGCAGGGCCACATGCACACATGATACACACAATTGTGTAGGTGTACATGCCCCGATTGTCATGCCCATGTACGTGCATGCCCTGAGGGGGTGAGATGGGCTGCAGTGGGAGGTCAGGAGACGAGTGGACACCTCTGCCCAGTTCCCCTGGATTGTCCTATGGGACCAGTCGAGTCAGGATGGAGCCAGGCCTGGTTGGGCCGGATGCCATGGGTGGCCTCCAAGCACCTGTCTTTCTACCCAGCAGCTGCCTCTGTTTTTCTCACTCCCAGAAATGCTCATTTTTCACAGGCCTTCTCAGAAGCTTTCCCAGGGCCTGGGCCAGGCTGTGGGCGGGGGTGAGCTCAGGCCTGGCTGCCGTACCTTCCAGCAGCCATCTCCCCGATCTGGGCCGGCTAGGGCCTCCCACTCCTTGCATTCCGGGGTCTAAAGGGAGAACCCTGGTTCTACAGTCTGACCTCAGCGGCCTGGGTATTGCTGTGATATCCTGGGTCCTGGATATCCTGTAGCCCTGTTCTCTTGGCCTGCCCGCTCCCCTGCAGCTCAACTGCACCTCCCTGGGGCCTCCCCATCCCCCACAGGCTCTATGAGGGCAGGGTCTGCCTGGTTCATCTCTCCTTTCCAGTCCTTACCTGCATTTGACAGATGGGAGAGAGACTCAGAGAATTTAGGTGACTTGCCCAAGGCTGCACAGATGGGAGACGGGAGCTGGTTGTGACCAGGTCAGCTAGCTCCAGAGCCTGTGCTCTTAGCCCGACGCCTAGGGCTGCCTCAACCTCTGGGAGAGGCACAGGCAGGGCTCTCATTTTATAGGAAGGGACCCAGGGCAGGGCCTGGGCATCTGACACAGAGTTTGTGTTCTTTCTGCCTCACCCTGGCTCTCCTTGATGTCCAGGAAACAGCTCCATTCTGGGAAGCCTTACGGTAGGGCCGGAGAAGCAGGGGGAGGGCTGGAAGGGCCGTCCTGTTTCCTCCTAGGTAGTCGGCCACCTCCATCCCTCCAGAGGTTTGGCCTCCAGAAGAGCTGGCAGGAGGCACCAAGACACCCCAGTACCTGGCCATACCCTCAGGGCCTGCTCCTCACTTTCCAGAGGCCCCATGGGCAGCAGAGAGGGAGCAGGGTACAAACAGCCATGTAATCTGGCGTCCCTTCCAAGCTTCTCCTTTTTCACTTATAAGGAAAATGTTGCTTCAGCCCATGGAACCAAGTACAGCAGTCTAAAGGTGCTTTGTAAACTGTAAAGTGAAGTGCACACACGTGCGTGTACTGCTTTCTTTTTTTCTAAAAATCCTTACCTTAGGCCCTCTCAGGAGCCAAACTGAGCAGGACCAGGGCCTTCCAGGACATATACAGGAACCTGTGGGACCTGCCTGTCCTCAGGGGGTCCCCGGGTCTAGATGGGGAGATAAAGAAGAGGCCTTTGAGGGGTCCCAGAATAGTTCAAGGTCAGCCTGCATGGGTCAGTCATTGTGTGCGCCAGGGTTGGCTTGAGCATGTTTTGGGGCCAGAGTGGGCTGCCTCCAGGAAGGCCTCCAGGGCTGTGAACTTTGAGTGAGGCCGTGGGAAGATGGTGGGCAGACCTTGGGCACAGAGGGTGGCCCAGGTCCACACTTGGGCTAGCAGCCTGTTGGCCCTTGGAGAAGCAGTACCTCTCCGTCCCTTGTGGCTTGAGTGCTGTGCCCCTGACCTCCATCCCTCCCTGTGACCTTGGCAGGACGATGATGACAGGGAAGTGGACACTGGCTCCCCAGTGGGGCTGCAAGGAGCCCCTGCGCTGGCCCCCAAGCGAAGGTCGCGGCTGGCCACCCGGTTCCGGATCACAGCTCACTGGCTGCTAGTGGCCGCCGGGCGGACCCTGGCCATAGTGCTGCTCGCGCTGGCAGGTACCCACTGGGAAAAGAACGGGGATCCTGGCGCTGACCATCACACCGGGAGGGCTTTTGGCATCTGCCAAACTCCCTGCTGACCAATGAGATGGAAGTTGCACAGCCTCTGCCAGGCATGACCCTGTGTGCCTCTCTCTGGTCCTGCAGGCATCGCTCACCCCTCAGCCTTCTCCAGTGTCTACTTCCTGGTCTTCCTGGCCATCTGCACCTGGTGGGCCTGCCACTTTCCGATCAGCCCCCTGGGCTTCAGCGCACTCTGTGTCGTGGTGGGATGCTTTGGCGCTGGCCATCTCATCTGTCTCTACTGCTACCAGATGCCCTTCGCCCAGGACATACTCCCACCTGCCAGCATCTGGGCCAGGTAAGGGCTCGCCACACAGGTCCCCCTCTGTCCCCTCATCCTGGACCTGCCCACCTGCCCCCACAATCTTGGTCAGAGGTCAGTGTGATGCCTTCTCTGGGCAGGGTTATTGGCCTTAAGGACTTGGTGGCCCACACCAACTGCTCCAGTTCCAACGTGCTGATCCTCAACACCAGTCACGACTGGCCTGTATACGTGAGCCCTGGCATCCTGCTGCTCCTATACTACACCGTGACCTCACTCCTGAAGCTTCGCACACACCATCCCCAGGACCAGGTGGGTGCTCGTGGCCAGCTCCCCTCCTTTGTCCTCCCCCACACTCCTCCAGACACCCACCCCCACCTCGGTCCCCTTCAGGCCATGGCCCGTGGACGTGGGCGGGGTGGGGGAACTGAGCTCTGCTTTGGTCTCTGCAGACAAAGGAAGCTGCGGGGGGTGACCCGGAGCGGGAGGTGGAACTGATGGAAGTGGACCAGTGGCCCCAGGACCACACCAGGGCTGCAGCCACCAAGGAAGAGGGCGCTGCCCAGGTAAGGAGCCCTGGCTCGGTGGTGGGGCCTAGCTCACCAGCTAGGGTCTTAACTTGGGTCTTGCCTCTCAGCGCATGACGCCCACGCCCACGGGACTTGACCCTGAAGTTGACAACTGCATCGTGCATGACCTGACCAGTCACAGCCCCATCCAGCAGCGCCCCGGTGAGTAGGACATGCCCAAGGCAGCCCAGGGACATCTCCTTTCTTGGGCACACTGGTGCTGTCCCCTGGTGGCCATTGAGTGGTCTCACCATGTCAACCTCTCCAGCTGTGCCCATTTGGGGCCATGTTGCTGACAGACACTGAGACCCTGCAGGGGGTGGGAGGAACCCCAAATCTCTCATCCTCTCCCTGCCTGCTTCCCAGCCCAGAGGACTTGACTGCTTGCCTTGGGCTGGCCCCGAGGCCAAGGGTGGCTTTGGGTCATCCAGGCGGATGCCGGCCTGGGAGCTTTGCATAGCAGCATCCTTGTGGGGAGGCCTGTGATCTCTTCCTTTGTCTTGAGCCTTGATTTCTATTTTGTGAATTGCCCCTGTGCAAAGCAGACACTGAATCGCTGGCCTCAGGAGCTGATGTCCTGGGCCTTTGTGTGCCCACAGAGCTGGGAGGGGGTCAGGGCTATCTTGTTCATCCTGTCCCTTCAGAGCCTTGGAAACCAAGGCCCGGAGAGGGGTGAGGACTGCCCAGGGTCACATGATAGTTAGGAGCAGTGTCAGTCAGCAGCCTGCCTTTTCTACCCCCAGGGCCCACCAAGTTCTGACTTTGGAGCAGCTCCCTCCTCCTGCTGGGCTGCTGCTCCAGCACTCTGGCCACATTTTAGGGCAAAATCAGGTGTGGGTGAGGGGCTCTTGCCTGTTGATGTCTGAGCTTCCCGGGTGACACCTACCCCCACACCATAGTGCGCCCCAGGCTGGCTATGCCAAAAGAGAAATCTCCGCTGCATGGCCTGGGCCACCTCATCATGGACCAGAGCTACGTGTGTGCCCTCATCGCCATGATGGTAAGGAGCAGCAGGCCTGGGGAGCCCCTCCACGGGATCCCTCACACGTACTGGGAGGCGGGTAGAGGCCCATGTTTCACAGCCTGGTGCCTCCTCACCAGACATGGATGGAGCTGCTGGGCCAAGAGCCACCCTGGCCAGCGCACAGCTGCATGTGTGAACATGTGTGTGAGTATGTGAGTGTGTGTGAGTGTGAGCATGCATATACATGACCGTGTGAGCATGTGTATGCATGTGTATGAATGTGTGTGAATGTGTGTGTGAGAATTGTATGTGAACATGTGTGCCTGTGAGAGTGTGTATGTGTGTGTGTTTGTGTGCATGTAGAGCATGTGTATGTGTGTATGTGTATGTGAGCGTGTGTGCATACCTGTGGCGTGGGGGGGGCGTGTCCGGTGCCACTGTGCTCTAGGCTGACGGGCGTGTTCGCCCTCCTGTTGGAGCACCCCCCCGGGGGCATCACCCCCTCAGCCTCCTGGGGGAGCGGGTCAGGGCTGGGCCGGGTGGACCGTGCAGCCTGCCCAGCAGCCCCTGCCGTCCAGGTGTGGAGCATTACCTACCACAGCTGGCTGACCTTTGTGCTGCTGCTCTGGGCCTGCCTCATCTGGACTGTGCGCAGCCGCCACCAGCTGGCCATGCTGTGCTCGCCCTTCATCCTGCTCTATGGGCTGGCGCTGTGTGGCCTGCGCTACGTGTGGGCCATGGACCTGCATTCTGAGCTGCCCACCACCCTGGGTCCTGTCAGCCTGCGCCAGCTGGGGCTGGAGCACACCCACTACCCCTGCCTGGATCTGGGTGCCATGGTGAGTGTCCCCCACCCCAAGGTGCCTGTGAGTGTGTGCTGGTGCCTTGGGTTTCTGCACTGTCGGTGACAATGCCACTTTGTTCATCACCCAGCTCCCGGTGGAGTGGGAGCTCCAGAGGGGCAGGCCTGTGTGTCGTGGTCACCACGGGGTCCCCACTGGCCAGCCTAGGGTACTTGCTTGAGTGAATGAGTGATGACCTTATGTCAAGGGGGTGCTGTCCCCATCTCCCTGACACAGGTTCCTTTAGTGTTCCATGCTGTCCCTGGGTCTCACCGTGCAAGACGTATGAGCCCGTGTGCATGCATGTGTATATAGACATGTATACAAACATGTGAACCTGTGCACACATATGTGTGAGCCTGTGTGGATGTGAACGTGTACAGATGTATGAGCCTGTGTGTGCATTTGCACTTGTGTGCAGGTGTGTATGTGACAGGGTGGTCTTGTGACTGCAGGGGGCCTGGCTGGTGGCTTCCCTGCTGAGGGTCTCTCCCCCACCCACATCTTCTTGGGCTGGACCCTGGTTTTGGGAGGGGCGCCAGGCTTCCCGGCCCTCAGTGACGCCGCCCCACCCTGTCCCAGTTGCTGTGCACCCTGACCTTCTGGCTCCTGCTGCGCCAATTTGTCAAGGAGAAGCTGCTGAGGAAGAAGAAGGTGCCCTCTGCACTGATGGAGGTCACCGTGGCAGAAACAGGTGAGCGGACGGGGCAGCTGGCTCAGCCCTTTTCCGCCTGGTCCTGAAATCACACCCCCTTCCCGTGACTTGGCCCGCAGAGCCCACAAGGACACGGACGCTGCTCCGGAGCCTGGGGGAGCTGGTCACAGGCCTCCACGCCAAGTACTGGATCTACGTGTGTGCCGGCATGTTCATCGTGGTCAGCTTCGCCGGCCGCCTCGTCGTCTACAAGATCGTCTACATGTTCCTCTTCCTGCTATGCCTCACCCTCTTCCAGGTGCCTGGTTGCGGGCGGGGTGGGACCCCCGTGCAGCTGAGCCTCGCCATGGGGGTCGGCTCTCACACACCCTGTCCTTGCAGGTCTACTACAGCCTGTGGAGGAAGCTGCTCAAGGTGTTCTGGTGGCTGGTGGTGGCCTACACCATGCTGGTGCTCATTGCCGTCTACACCTTCCAGTTCCAGGACTTCCCCATGTACTGGCGCAACCTGACGGGCTTCACTGACGAGCAGTGAGTTGAGGATGGGCGGACGGGCAGGCAGGCAGGTGGGCAGGCGAGGTCCTGGCATGAGCCACTCACCTCGTTGGGCCCGAGGCTCTGCGTTGTGGACCGCAGGCGCTGGGCAGTGCTGATGGCCACCCCTTCCCAGGCTCGGGGACCTGGGTCTGGAGCAGTTCAGCGTGTCCGAGCTTTTCTACAGCATCCTCATCCCCGGCTTCTTCCTGCTCGCCTGCATCCTGCAGCTGCACTACTTCCACCAGCCCTTCATGCAGCTCACCGACCTGGAGCACATCCCCCTGCCCGGCACCTGCCGCCCGCGCTGGGCTCACAGGTGCGGACCCACCGATGCTGCCACTGCCTCCGAGGGGCATGAACTCTGGTCTCAACTCACCGGGGTGGGGATGGGAGCCTGGGGGATCTACAGAGTGTTACACCACCTTGAACAGAGAAGGGCCTCATTTGGGAGGGGAAAAGCTGGTGGGATTCAGACGGGAGGACCCAGGACAGCATAAAGGCCTCAGTCACCACCTTCAAAAGCCTCAGGTGCTGGACATTTTTTCCCACCAGGGGTGGGGGGGCTTGGGTGGAATGTCAGCTGGGCTACCTGCTCTGACCTAGCAGCTGCAGCACAAACAACACAGGTCACCAAGCAGAGGCCAGAGGGTACAGGCAGGGTCTTCTGTCAGCCCCAGGAGGGCAGGAGCACAGATAGGAAGTGACACTTTGGGGCCCTGTCCTAGGCAGAACGCAACGAGCGGGACCCCACTATTACAGCAGCAGGAGGAAGAGGAGGCCCCCAGGGACGAGGGGCCAGGCACGGCTGGCTCCCATCAGGCCACACAGACCCCAGAAGGTAAGTCAGAGGGGTGGACTGCGGCCCCCAAGAGGTGAATGGGGTGTGCCGAGGAGCCGGGCCACTGGACGCCCTGTGAAGCCCAGAGTCCCCGTCCCCTTCTCACTGCCTGTCCCCCGACGGTTGCAGCCAACAAGTGGGGCCTGGTGGCCGAACGCCTGCTGGACCTGTCTGCCAGCTTCTCAAACGTCCTCACCCGCGTGCAAGTGTTTGTGTGGCGCCTGCTGGAACTACACATCTTCAAGCTGGTGGCCCTGTACACCGTCTGGGTGGCCCTCAAGGAGGTGAGCATGGGATGCACATCTTTCTTGTCTGCAGTGGCGTCGCTCAGGGCACCTCCCTGGCCTCCCTGGATCTCGGGGCCCACAGGGGAGGGAGCTGCCCTGCCTGCCTGGCTCAGCCCCACTTGTCCCACTTGCTGCCAGGTGTCTGTGATGAACCTGCTGCTGGTTGTACTCTGGGCCTTTGCCCTGCCTTACCCCCGCTTCCGGCCCATGGCCTCCTGCCTGTCCACCATATGGACCTGCATCATCATCGTGTGCAAGATGCTCTACCAGCTTAAGATCGTCAGCCCCAATGAGTACTCCAGCAACTGCACCGAGGTACAGCCACCGGGCACCACATCCCTGAGCCTCGCAAGTCTCCTGCACCTTGGGCACCAAGGGGCTGCTTCTTCAGCTCAGGGTGGTGAGGGACAGATGCAGAGGGGCGTCCTCAGGGCCAGGGGCCTCCTGGAGGAGGTGGCCTTCAGTCTGGTCTATGAAGGGATCCACTCCTCATGCCAAAGCGTCTGCGTTAGAGAAGGGTCCTGACTCGGCTGACTCGCTAGTGAAATACAGGTCATGGCATGAAGGGGCACCAAGGCCAGATGTCTCCCGGAGTGAAGTCGGGGAGCCTCAGCCAGGCAGAGAGGGGAGAGGCCGCTCAGAGGAGTGTCTACCCAGAGCTTTTTCTTTACTTCCCCCTCAGCCGCTGCCTAAAGCGTCCCCATCCATCCCCAGTCACCTGTCCCCTTCTCCATTAAGGTGGATTTGAGGCGGACAGCACCCCCACATCCCTGGCTGGGGATAGCTGTGGTCTGGCTCAGACCTGTTCCGGAGCTGTGGTTGGAGCAGGGGCCCAAGGCAGGGCTGTTGGTCTCTGGGGTCAGCGTCCAGTTACCAGCTGGGGAGCAGGTGCTGATGTCGCTCCATTCCCTAGCCCCTCCCCAACAGCACCAACCTGCAGAAGATGGAGATCAACCAGTCCTTGCTGTACCGAGGGCCTGTCGACCCGGCCAACTGGTTTGGGGTGCGGAAAGGCTTCCCGAACCTAGGCTACATCCAGGTGAGGGCAGGGGCGAGGGGGTGGGACCAAGGGGGCTCAGGCATTAGGAGCCTGGGAGGGGCCGGGGTGGGGGGCAGGAGCTGGAGGGTCCTGACTGGCCACCTCCCCAGAACCACCTGCAGATCCTGCTGCTGCTGGTGTTCGAGGCCATGGTGTACCGGCGCCAGGATCACCACCGCCGGCAGCACCAGCTGGCCCCCATGCCCGCCCAGGCCGTCTGCATTGATGGCACCCGCCAGCAGCTGGACCAGGGCCTGCTCAGCTGCATCAAGTACTTCGTCAACTTCTTCTTCTACAAATTTGGGCTGGAGGTGAGGCTGGGCGTCAACCCTCGCCCACTCTCCCAGGCGGGACTCAGCCACTGGGTGTCCGTGCTGCCCTCTGTGGGACCTTGGCCGAGCATCTGCAATGCGCAGGCCCATGGGGGCCACCTTGGGGCCACGGGGGCAGATCACCAAGAGTGCTGGGTTCTCCCGGACGAGGTCAGCCTGTAGAGTGAGGGTCAGAGACTCCATTCTGCCACCGAGCCCCCAGCCTCGATTTCCCCCTGCAAGGTGGAGTCACGTCCAGCCTCGCCATCCCTCCAGGAAGGCAGTGTGAGCTGCCATGAGTTTGTGTCTCAGGCCCCCACTCAGAGCACAATACCCTACTGCTTTGAGGCAGAGGGTGCTCTGCTCCCAGCCTGCCCAACTACCCCGTGCTGCCTGTGGCCGTCGGAGCGAGCCTGCGGGGCTTGAGGCTGCCTCCAGGCAGGACCAAGAAGGTCCCTTCCTCCAGCTCGCACGGTCTCCCATTCTCATTGCCTCCTTCCCCTTCTGCTGTCCCCAGATCTGCTTCCTGATGGCCGTGAATGTGATTGGGCAGCGCATGAACTTGATGGTCATCCTGCACGGCTGCTGGCTGGTGGCCATCCTTACCCGCCGGCGCCGCAGGGCCATCGCCCACCTCTGGCCCAACTACTGCCTCTTCCTGACACTCTTCCTGCTGTACCAGTACCTGCTGTGCCTGGGCATCCCCCCGGCCCTGTGCATTGGTGAGCGGGGCGCAGGCTACGTGCAGGGGCTTGAGCACTGAGGGAGCCAGAGTGCGTGGCCGTGGCCACATGGAAGCGCACAGGGTGTTTCCCACCTGCCCTGGGCTCCTCCAGCTCCTGGAGTTGGCCTCAGCCTCCCTCACCATTCCGCAGCCTGGCCTCCTCGAGTCCATCCCCGCTCAGCTCCCAGCCCCACCCAGGGGCCCCTGGTGCTCCTTCCATGAACCCTGCCAGCTACAACCATGCCATCTTTCTGGGGTGGCAGTGCTGGCCCCTGGCTGGACTCCCTGCATCCATTGCCTTCTTTTTTTGCCCCACATTCTATTTTGAAAACGTTCTAACAATCAGAGCATTTGGGAGAATAGTGCAAGGAACAGTTGTGCAAGGAACTCTTCTTGGGTGCATGAGAGTTCCTGGAGGAGGAATTCCATGCCCAGTACCGCCTGAGGGAGGGCACCTCTGTACCCCAGGACATGGCCACACACAGCTGTTCATCCCTGGGCAACATGCTGGTTCTGATGTGCATCCGTACCCAGTGGCCCATCCTCGCGGCCTTGGTCCTTGGTGGCTGTTTGCCTTGATGCAGGTCTGACGTTTGCATTTGGCCGTCCTCTTCTCTTGTGTCTTTTGGTCTCTAGACTGTCTCAGCCTCTGTCTCTCGTGAAATTTTCCCAGTCGGCAGAGGGTTTGCAGAAAGCTCTGACTCTGGATGTGCTGGGTTGCTCCCATATGCGTAGACGGCACTCGGTGGTGCTGTCCTCGGTGGCCCGTGACCGGGGTTCCAGTTGGCTGTCTGTCCTACTCCAGGGTCCCCAGCCCACCCTGTGGAGGGGCAGCCGCTCTGCCTTTCACCATCGATGTGTGTGGTGTCCTCATCCATTGGCTCTCCTGAGTTGGCCATGGTGGGACTTTATAAAATGGACGTTTTCATTTCTGTTATTCCTGGCACATGTGTTAGTTGGCTTTTCCATGAAAAGAGCTTTGATTTCTCACCCTTCCCATTTCTGTTTCTTATTGTCAGCAGATCCACAGTTCTTTTTTAAATGTGTTCCATAGAAGTCATTCCTGTTATCCTTTTTCTGTTCAGAGCATCTCAGAAGTGTCCCATGCAGGTCCTTCAAGCCGGTGTGCTCCACCACTGCCTTTGAAAGTCAGGTTCACTGAGACTCTGTTCCCACCCAGGAACCCCTCCCCGCTTTTTAGCATACAGTTCTGTGAGTTTTGACACATGCAGAGTCATAGGACCACTGCCAGTCAGACACAGAAGTGTTTTAGCCCCCAAGCCCCTGCCCGTTGGCGCAGTCACTGCCTACTGCCCACCTCTGGCAGCCACTGATCCGACCACTTCCAACTGCCTTTTCCAGAACTCCTTAAAAATGGACTCAGAGCATGTCACCTTTGAATCTGGCTTTTTTCAGCAAAACACATTTGAGGTTTTCCCGTGTCGTTGTGTATCAGCACTTCATTCCTTTTTTGTTTGGTTTTGTTTTTTAAAAAACATTTACCTTTCATGGTCTTTTTTTTTTTTTAATTTTATTGGGGAAAAGCCATGGTCATCAGTTA
This sequence comes from Hipposideros armiger, assembly GCF_001890085.2. Taxonomy (NCBI): domain Eukaryota; kingdom Metazoa; phylum Chordata; class Mammalia; order Chiroptera; family Hipposideridae; genus Hipposideros; species Hipposideros armiger. Next base: position 2,408,773 of record NW_017731574.1, read on the forward strand.
CACATTGCTTTCATGCTACAATGGCATAGTTGACTCTTTTAAGGAGGGCGCAGCTCACAGTGGCCCATGCAGGGATCGAACCGGCAACCTTGGTGTTATCAGCACCACGCTCTAACCAGCTGAGCTAACTGGTCACCCTTCTTTGGTTTTGTTTTTTAACTTTTTATGTAGACTTCAGGAGTTGAGAAGTACAGAGTTCTCAAATGCCCTTTGCCCAGTTTCCCTGCTGTTAGCCTCTGACTTAACCCAGTCAAAACTGAGATGAACCTGGATGCCATGCCACTAGCTCCTGTTGGAACCCCAGACTGCTGCCACCCTGCTTGGCCACTGCCACCCACTTTCTGTTGTAGGACCCCACTGCAGATCCCACAGTGCAGTGCGTCATACGGTCTCCTCCGCCTTTCTTCATCTTTCATGACCTTAAAACTTTCGAGGAGCACTGGGCTGTTATTTTATAGAGTTTCCCTCAATCTGGGATTGTTTGGTGTTTTTTCATTCGACCAGGTTACACACTTTTGGCAGGAATATCATGGTTGTGACATGTCCACCTCAGTGCATCACACGGGGCCAGTGTGTCTCATCACAGTAACAGTTCCCTTCGTCACTTGGTTACAGCGCTGTCTGCAAGGGTTCTCTACTGTGAAGCTAGTATTTTCCTTCTTGTGGTTAATACATATTTATTTGGAGGGAGATACCTAAGACTATACAAATGTCTTATTTCTCCTTAAGCTTTCACCCGCTAATTTTAGCACCTGCTGGTAGACCCTGCCCCAGGAATTAATTTGGTTTTCTAACAATGACTTACTTTTTCCCTGTTTCTCCTGTTTTATTGATTGGCACCTTCTGTGGAGAAGCACTGATCCTCCTCCAAGTTATTTCTTTACTTATATCTGTAAAGTTATTCTTTCCCTGTCGGCTTTGTTGTTCACACCTCCCAGCGTTGGCCCGGGGAGCTCCTTAGGGTTGGTTCCTTTGCAGTCTGCCCACCCTCCCCCACCCCCACCCCCAGGGAACCACTGATGTTTCCTGTCCCTATAGTTTTGTCGTTTCCAGAATGTCATACAAGTGGAATTGTACATGTTGCCTTTGGGTCTGGCTTCTCTGTAGCGTTTAAGGTGTATCTCTGTTGACGCATGTATCGATACTTGGTTCTTTTTCCTTGCTGAGTAGTATTGTGGTTTGGATGTACCATAGTTGGTTTGATCTTTCACCCATGGGAGACATCTGGTTTCCAGTTTGGGGATGTGAAGGTTGGTGTATAGGTTTTTGCGGGGGCATCGTTTTCATTTCTTTGGGATAGATGACCAGAGTGGCTGTCCCATTGTACATACCCACCAGTGATCTGGCTCTTCCATTACCTTACCAGCATTTGGTGTCATCACTATTTTTTATGTTAGCCATTCTGATAGGTGTGTAATGACATCTCATCCTGGTCCATCCATATCATACATAGCCCACCACTCAGGGTGGCTGCCCTACCCATCTGCCTTCCCTTTACTCTCTACCTGTCACTCAGTTCCTCCCACGGGGGCCTGGGGCACAGTTTCTGCCTGGGAAACATGCACCTAAGAATGTGCTGGAAGCTCTGGACCTGTATCCTCTTGAGACTCCAAGTAAGAGTGGGTGTGTTTTTGAGGCTGGCTGTCTGAATGTACATGTCAGTGTAAGAAGGATTCCCATGGACACTGGGGCCCTGGAGGCTGCAGGCCAGCAGATAGGAACAGGGATGGGATGTCAGGAGCTCTGATGCACACCCTCTCCCTACAGACTATCCATGGCGCTGGAGCCAGGCCATCCCCATGAACTCGGCACTCATCAAGTGGCTGTACCTGCCTGACTTCTTCAGGGCCCCCAACTCTACCAACCTCATCAGTGAGTGCCCACCGGCTGGGCCCCTTTTCCACACACGCCACCTGCCAGCCTCCTGGGAGGCCAAGGAGGTTCTGCAGGGGGACAGGCAGTTTAGACCCTCCTCTCCAGCCAGCAAGGGGCGTGTTGTTAAGGCCTTGCCAATCCTGTGTTTCCCCAGCAGGATGGGGGCTTTTTTCCATGAGTGTGCCTAGTCCTACAGGACATCCCCATGGGACTGAGGGTGAGGCCCACCTCACATGTGCATATCCAGCTACCAGACACACATTTGCTCACCAGTATGTACACAGATGTGCATGCAGGTATGGACACAGGCATAGCTGCAGGTGTGGATGTGGGGGTGGACGTTGGTGCGGACGCAGGTATGCACAGACTGATGCCCACATGGTATGCAGTCAGGCACACGTTGCTTCATTTTCTGATGTGTGTGGTGTATGCAGAACGTGTACAGACAGGCATGGTCCCTGACATCCACGTGCACATCCACACCCGTGTGTGGACACCTTTTGCCGGTGTTCACATTCATACACTTGTGTCTGCCCAGCATCCCTCCCCTCTCCCCGCCCCCACCCCACATCTGTCTGGTCTGGGTACAAAGTTAGTGCCAGGTGGGATGTGCACTGCACCCGTTGTGTGCCAGGCCTCCGCAGGCCTCTGCAGGGTCAGTGTGGCAGCGGCCTTCCGTGTGCCCACAGGTGACTTCCTCCTGCTGCTCTGCGCCTCCCAGCAGTGGCAGGTGTTCTCAGCTGAACGGACCGAGGAGTGGCAGCACATGGCCGGCGTCAACACCGACCACCTGGAGCCACTGCGGGGGGAGCCCAACCCCGTGCCCAACTTCATCCACTGCAGGTGGGTCCTGGGGCTGCCATCGCCAGCTGGCAGAGCCCGGTTGGGGCTGGGGCCAGGGCTGCGTAGGCAGCTGGTTAGTGTAGGGCTGACAGACACGCCTGGGCTCTAGCTAGGACTGAGCCCGGGACTGGGGTCCTATGGCTAGGGTCAGGGGTGATGCTGACCTCGCAGCAGAAGGGCTTTCCGGAGTTCCTCTGGCCCAAGGCCGTGGGGGGGAGGCGGGGTGATTGGCCCACAGTGACACCCCGCCTGGTAGGTCCTACCTCGACATGCTGAAGGTGGCCGTCTTCCGCTACCTCTTCTGGCTGGTGCTGGTGGTGGTGTTCGTCACGGGGGCCACGCGCATCAGCGTCTTCGGGCTGGGCTACCTGCTGGCCTGCTTCTACCTGCTGCTGTTCGGCACCTCTCTGCTGCAGAAGGACACGCGTGCCCGCCTCGTGCTGTGGGACTGCCTCATCCTCTACAACGTCACTGTCATCATCTCCAAGAACATGCTCTCGGTGAGCCGGCCTGCCCAGCCCCAGCCACGACCCCGACCCCGACCCCGACCCCGCAGGCCGGCTGACTCCCCTCCCGCCCCCCAGCTCCTGTCCTGTGTCTTCGTGGAGCAAATGCAGAGCAGCTTCTGCTGGGTCATCCAGCTCTTCAGCCTCGTGTGCACAGTCAAAGGCTACTATGACCGTGAGTGGGAGAGGGCGGGCGGCCGGGAGCCTCAGGCACATGTGCTGCTTCCAGGACCCCGACCCGCGTCCCCGACCCGCGTTCTGACACTGACCTTGAAAAACATGCGTGACCTCTGCCCCCGACTCAGGTCCCTAACCCCTGCCCCGCTCCCCTTACCCAACCCGTCCTCCTGACCCTGATCACACCCCTGAATCGTGTTGGTGCCCGCCCCACAGCCAAGGAGATGCTGGGCAAGGACCAGGACTGCCTGTTGCCCGTGGAGGAGGCCGGCGTCCTCTGGGACAGCGTGTGTTTCCTGTTCCTGCTGCTGCAGCGTCGTGTCTTCCTCAGCTACTACTTCCTGCACGTCAGGGCCGAGCTCCAGGCCACGGCCCTGCAGGCCTCCAGGTTGGCCCCTGCCTCAGGCCCCCCCCAGGCCCTTCTAGGGCAGGGCGCTGCTCCCTGATGTGATGTGTCCCCTAGAGGGAGCGTTGAGAACCTAGGGCCATTAGCACCTCCTCAGGGGCCTAAGTGCACAACCTCCATGTCATGTGGTCTTGGCCCTGGCTCTGTGTGGGCTGGCGCTGCAGTCCTGTTATTGCCCCCATGCTGGCCGAGGTGCACCCCACCAGAGGGCCTGCCCCCTTGCTCTGGCCGATGAGCCAGTGAATTTTCCCATCCCCAGCCTCTGCAGCTCTCATGGCCAGGGAGGCAGGGCTGTCCTCCTGTTGGGTCCTGTTCCTTTGCACGTTTTCTACCCCGGGAGACTGGAGGTGGCAGGAGGGGTCCCCTCCCTCTCACTGCAGCACATGACTGCGGAGTGTCATGTTGGGGAGCAACCCCTCAGTGTGAGCAGGAAGGGGCTGGGCGGGTGGGCCAATCCCAGAGGAGGGGGAGCCCATGCAGCTGGAGCTCAGCACCCCCAGGCCTCACTGACTTTCTCACAGGGGCTTCGCCCTGTACAATGCTGCCAACCTCAAAAGCATTGACTTCCACCGCAAGGCTGAGGAGAAGTCCCTGGCCCAGCTAAAAAGACAGTAGGTGCCATCTGGGGTATGTGGGTGGGAGGTGGGGGTGTCCTTGACTGGCCGGGCGCTCAGGGCTGTCTTCCACCCACAGGATGGAGCGTATCCGCGCCAAGCAGGAGAAGCACAGGCAGGGCCGGGTGGGCCTTGGCCAATCCCAGGAGCCCCTGGAACCCGGCCAGGAGCCAGGTGAGTGTGGACGGAGTCTAAAGGGCCCCTGAACCCTAGCGTGTCTGTGCCGCTGGAGCCTGCCCAAGTCTGTGCCACGTGACGTCCCACAGGGCTTCCAGCCCATCTGTCCTGTGCCATGTGGTCACTCTCTGTCCCTGCAGGCCACACGGTTGGCCTGTGACTGTCCATCTGCACTTGTGGGCTGTCTTCTGCCCGCCACAACGCCACATGGCCCCTCTGTCACTGCAGGGACTGTGTCTGTCTCTGCTGAGGGGCCACCCTCATTCTCCTGTGCCTCTCCCTGCTGGCTCATGCTCGCCACACCCTCCCTTCCACAGGGCTCGGCAGTCCAGGGGTCTCCTCCCCGCCACGGAGACAGTGGTGGCGGCCCTGGCTGGACCATGCCACAGGTACCACCCTAACCTGGCTGCTATGACCACACCCTCAGGCCACTGTGTGCCAGGCATTCTTCCCCTCTCTCAGCTGCTGTCCACCTTTAGGGCGGATGGAACTTGCCTGGTGCTGACCTCCAGCATGTGCATGTCCCACCCCCTTTCCCTGTGCTTCCTGTGACCACTGTCATGCATGCCCTCAGGCCTTGCTCCAAGCCATGCAGTAATAAGGGGCTGGGTCTCAATTTAACTGGGCCCCTGACCTCAGCCTCTGCATTTTTCTAACTTGGGGACTCAGAAGTCTGAATCTTCACTGCCCACCCACAGCCTCTCTCCTTTCCTGGACCTGCCACTGTGTTCCTCTCGTCCTGTCTAGTCTCGTCCCACTGCTCTGGCCTGTGTCCTATGCATGTGTTTCCGTCCCATAGCTGCTGCTTCCTGCCTCTAGCCACTGTGGCTGTCCCTTGGGGGGAGGGTGGCATGTGGGCCTTGGCCCATGGGGTCATGGGATGCTGAGGGAACTTAAGCTGGGCGGCATAGCCTATTACCGGGCCCACCCAAACCCAAGAAATGAACGTGAGAGTCTTGCAGGTCGGGGGGAGGTGCAGAGCCCTACCCCATGATGGGGAGGCCGGCTCTCAGCTCCACCCACCTACAGTTATCCACTCCGGGGACTACTTGTTGTTCGAGTCCGACAGTGAGGAGGAGGAGGAGACCCAGACTGAGGACCCCAGGCCATCGGCGCAGAGTGCCTTCCAGGTGAAGTGGGAGGGTCCCCTGCTTGCCTTCCCCGTCCACTGAGCACCTGGGCCAAGGCAGCACAGGGAGGAGAGATGCCCCCAGGGCCTAGGGAACCTGCCAGCCCCATGCAGACCTCCTGAGTCCACAAGTCAGACGGGACAGCAGGCTATGGGGCGGTGTAGGTCATGGGCAGCTATGTGCCCCTCTGCCCACTGCCTTCTCTGACCATCCAGACCTGTGGTGGCCACCAGTGACCTGGCCTTCGAGAAGGGCTCAACATATTTGCTGGACACATACCTGTCTGCTGGGCCAGAAGCTTCTTATCCACCTCTGGGTCTCTGTTTCTAGCGTGGGGCCCAGGAGCTGAGTGAGAAGCGTGATGTGCTGGGTGGGCTATGTGCACAACAGTCCCATGGTGCCCATTTCCTGCTCAGGCTCAGGCTGAAGGTTCCCAGCTGGGCTGTCTGGCCCCGGGCTCCTCCTCCTCTGAAGCTCAGCGGTGGGCCCACTGGGACTTGATTGTCAGGGAGGCAGGGTGCTAACCCAGAGGCCCTGGCCTGCAGATGGCGTACCAGGCGTGGGTGACCAATGCCCAGACAGTGCTGAGGCGGCGGCGGCAGGAGCAGGCGCAGGAGCAGGCACAGCAACTGCTTGTGGGTGAGTCAAGCTGAGTGTGGGGACGGGAGGAGGGGATGCAGGGCTGCCAGGCGCTGACCAGCAACCTATGCCCAGGAGGCGGACCAGAGGCCGAGTTGGCGGAGGGCCCGGAGGACGCGGTGGCAGGTGTGTGGGACCTGGGGGCTGGGGGTGGGGGGCGCTGAGGGTTGGGGATCTCCCACTGGCTGCCCTTCCAGCACCTTACCGCCAACCCCCCCTCCCCACCCTGCCCGTAGGCCGCAGCCACATGATGCAGCGGGTGCTGAGCACCATGCAGTTCCTGTGGGTGCTGGGACAGGCGCTGGTGGACGGGCTGACACACTGGCTGCACACCTTCACGCGGCACCATAGCGCCATGAGTGACGTGCTGCGCGCCGAGCGCTACCTGCTCACGCAGGAGCTGCTCAGGGTGGGTGCCACCACATCTTCATCCCATCACACCTCTGCCACCATGCCTTGCCTCCCACCTGTGCCCCCCCATCTCGTGCACTACGGGACAGAGCAGAGCTGGGATCACCTCCACTGCCCTGAGCCCCCTCATGTAACCTGCAGGGTGGAGAGGTGCACCGGGGAGTGCTGGACCAGCTGTACTCCAGTGAAGCCGAGGCCACGCCAACAGGCCCCTCGGAGGCCCGTGAGGCACCCAGCACAGCGTCCAGGTAGGTATGGGCCACAGGGGCTCAGGCAGGAGCCAGGACCCACCTTACCTGGCCTGCCCGAGCCGCTGCACTCAGGGGCACATAGCTTCCTAGCCCCTTGTCTACCAGGAAACTTGAGGCCCTCCTGCCACCTCTGTGACCAGCCTCCCCTCCCACAGCGGGCTGGGAGTCGAGGAGCCACTGAGTAGCACACCTGGGGACCCCAGCAGCCCCCTGAGTACTGGCTACAATACCCGCAGTGGCAGCGAGGAAATAGTCACCGAGCCTGAGGCTTCCCTGCGCGGCTCCAGAGAGCTTCCCACCAGCACTCCAACCCGGACACGCACGGCTAGTGAACTGCTCCTTGACAGGTGTGCACAAGGGGAGGCGGGTACGGGGCAGGTGGGCCCAGGTCGGCGGTCGGAGCCTGCCTGAGTTTGGTCCCTGCAGGTGCCTGCGAATCCCGGAGTTAGAGGAAGCGGAGCGCTTCGAGGCCGGGCAGGGCCGAGCACTGCGGCTGCTGCAGGCCGTGTACCTGTGCGTGGCTGCCCACTCGGAGCTGCTCTGCTACTTCATCATCATCCTTAACCATATGGTCACCGCCTCGGCCGCCTCCCTGGTGCTGCCCGTGCTCGTCTTCCTGTGGGCCATGTTGTCCATCCCTCGGCCCAGCAAGCGCTTCTGGATGACCGCCATCGTCTTCACTGAGGTGGCCGCGGCAGGACGGGTGGGGTGGGGGTGAGGGCCTGGCCCCACCATGCTGAGTCCCCGTCCCCCGCAGGTCACAGTGGTCACCAAGTACCTGTTCCAGTTTGGCTTCTTCCCCTGGAACAGCTACACAGTGCTTCGGCGCTACGAGAACAAGCCCTACTTCCCGCCGCGCATCCTGGGCCTGGAGAAGGCCGACAGCTACATCAAGTATGACCTGGTGCAGCTCATGGCCCTCTTCTTCCACCGTTCCCAGCTGCTGGTGAGCGCCAGGTGCCGGGTGGCGGGCAGCGGGGGGGCACCTCTCAGCACCCACCCACCCCCAGCCTGAGCCATCTTGTTCCAGGAGGCGAGGCTGGACGCTGTGGGCCCCAGGGTGGGCCTGGCCATCTCGCCTGGTCCGAGCGCTGCCCAGTGCGGCCACGCCGGCCTCCCCACCGCCCTCCCTCCCTCCCTCCACAGTGCTACGGCCTCTGGGACCACGAGGAGGACCCACGCTCCAGGGAGCATGACGGGGACCATGAGAAGGAGAAGGAGAAGGAGCCTGAGGAAGAGCCAGCCCTGCTGGAACTCCAGACCAAGGCGGACACAGGGCCCCAGGAGGAGCTGGGGGTGGCTGGGGCCACCACTGAGGAGGATGTCCGGGTAGATGCGAGGGACAGGCCCCCAGAGCAGCCAGTGGAGCTCCAGCCCCGCGACAAGAGGCGCATCAGCCTGCGTTTCAGAAGGAGGAAGGAAAGCACAGAACCCAGAGGACCAGCAGCGATTGGTACATGGCCCTTCCCATCCACAGCCACCCCAGCCCACCCGCCTCCCGTGCTGAGGCGCCGCCCTGACCATGTTCCCACCGTATCTTCTGTGTCCAGAGGACACAGCCCCAGCTGGCCCACTGCTGGTGCTCCTGGGAGGGCCCTGTGTTCAATCTGCTGGTCCATGAAATGGGGTGATGGCAGCACCTCAGGGGCTCTCAGGGTGGTCAGGAGCTGAGCTGGGCCCAGGCCCCTGTGGCCTTCTGTCAGCGGTGGCTGATCTCCCACAGAAGCCGAGACAGAGGACAAGGAGGAGGAGGCGGCGGCAGCCGCCTCTCAGAGAGAGAAGAGGCGGAGCCGCCCCCGGGAGAGAGTAAAGGCTGTTGGCATCCGGCTGCAGACCTTCTGCCTGTCCCTGTGAGTGACCGGCCTGGGAGCGGCCCAGGAGAGGGGTGGGTGGGAGGAAGCAAGGTGGGCCCAGCTAAGCCCTAGTCCACCTGCCGACAGGGCCCAGAGCATCTACCAGCCTCTGCGGCGTTTCTTCCACGACATCCTGCACACCAAGTACCGCGCAGCCACCGACGTCTATGCCCTCATGTTCCTGGCTGACGTCGTCGACTTCATCATCATCATCTTTGGCTTCTGGGCCTTTGGGGTGAGCCGGGCTCAGGGCCCCCAGTGAGCGGCAGGGCCCAGCAGCTGCCCAAGCTTCCCCTGACCTCCGCTCTCCTGACCACAGAAGCACTCGGCGGCGACGGACATCACGTCCTCCCTGTCAGACGACCAGGTGCCCGAGGCCTTCCTGGTTATGCTGCTGATCCAGTTCAGCACCATGGTCGTTGACCGTGCCCTCTATCTGCGCAAGACCGTGCTAGGCAAGCTGGCTTTTCAGGTCGTCCTGGTGCTGGCCATCCACCTCTGGATGTTCTTCATCCTGCCTGCTGTCACCGAGAGGTGGGTGCTGGGGGCTCGGGCCCTGCACTGCAGAGATGTGCTGTTCAGTACTTGGCAGAGCCGCAGTTGGGTCTGGACACCTTGAGGCCCCAGCCGCCAGACTTGGGTGGTGTCCCTTGACCTGGGCTTCCTGTCCTGCTCAGGATGTTCAGCCAGAACGCGGTGGCCCAGCTGTGGTACTTCGTCAAGTGCATCTACTTTGCCCTGTCTGCCTACCAGATCCGCTGTGGCTACCCCACCCGCATCCTTGGCAACTTCCTCACCAAGAAGTACAACCACCTCAACCTCTTCCTCTTCCAGGGGTGAGTGTGGGCCAGCCCCAGGGTCGGGTTGGGGAGGAGGGAGGCTGTCTGCCTTAGCCTCTCCTGATAAATCCCCTGGCCTCGGGCAGGTTCCGGCTGGTACCATTCCTGGTAGAGCTGCGGGCTGTGATGGACTGGGTATGGACGGATACCACACTGTCCCTGTCCAACTGGATGTGTGTGGAGGACATCTATGCCAACATCTTCATCATCAAGTGCAGCCGAGAGACAGAAAAGGTGCCCGGGCCCAAGGCGGGAGTAGCGAGGGGACACTGGTCACCCCCCCCCACACTGGGGCAGGTGTGCACTGCGAGAACCAGCATCCCCCACCCCAGGCTCACAGCCCACGTCCACTTAAGGCCAGAAAGCCACCAAGAGCCAGAGAGCATTTCTAGAACTTCCTGGTGGCCAGAAGGGACTTCTTAGAGAGAACTTGGCCTTGTCGGGGCAGGTAGTCAGTAGAGCAGCCTGAGCAAATACCCCGTGGAGGAGGCCTGGCCATAATATTAACTGAAATTTTTGTTCTTTTTTAGCAGCTTTATTGAGAGATAACTCACACACCACAAGCTTTACCCATTTAAAATGTACAACTTGGTGGTTTCTAGTAAAGTGAGTTTTATAACCATCGCCACAATTTTAGAACATACTGCTCCCTCTAAAAAGAAAGCCCGCATCCATTAGTAGTCACTCACCATTCCCCTCATTGCCCAGCTCCTGACAGCCACTATCTACTTTCTATATAGATTCACCTGTTCTGGATATTTCATGTAAGTGAAATCACATAAAACGTGGACTTTTGGAACTGGCTTCTTTCACTATGTTGTTGAGGTTCATCCATGTTGTAGCATGTGTCAGAATTCCATTTCTTTTTGTGGCTGAGTAGTGTTCCATTGTGTGCATGTGCCACCTTTTGTTTATCCAACTGTTCCAAATTTTAGTGGACATTTGGGTTTGGTTTTTTTCTTTTTATTATAAAAAATGCTGCTGTGGATACTCACGTATAAGATCGTGTGAACACACGTTTTCATTTCTCCTGTATAGACACCTAGGAGTGGAATGAGATAGCTCTATTTTTTTTAAAGGTTTTATTGGGAAATTGGGGGAGGGGAACAGTGTTACAGCGTTGGGGAATTGGGGGAGGGGAACAGCCAAGTGGTTGTCCTTCAGTCTTAGTTGTAGAGGGCGCAGCTAGCTCAGCTCCAAGTCGAATCGCACCACTCAGCTCAAGGTGCTGTGTTCAATTAGTTGCAGGTGGGTGTAGCCACCATCCCATGCAGGAATCGAACCAGCAGCCTTGTTGTTAAGAGCACACGCTCTATCCACTGAGCCATCCAGGCGGCAGCTCAGCTAAGGGTGCCAAGTTCAGTCTTAGTTGTGGGTGGGCATAGCCCACCATCGTACAGGCAACCTTGTTGTTAGGAGCACGTGCTCTCACCAGCTGAGCCATCCTGCCACCTGTTGGCAGCTCAGCTCGGGCACAGCTCACTGGCTCATGTGGGAATCGAACCGGCAACCCTGTTGCTCAGAGCTCACACTCTTGAGCAAGCTCTTAACCAACTGAGCCACTCGGCCAGCCCCAAGATAACTAGCTCTAGGTTTCACTGTCGAGCTATCTAGTTTCCACAGTGACTGCACCATTTTACAGTCTCACCAATCTCTTCCACATTCTCGCCAGCACTTGTTATTGCCTGGCTTTTTTCTTTTACCATTCGTAGTGGTGATTTTCATTCTCTATTGGCTAATGATGTTGAGCATCTTTTCCTGTGCTTGTTAGCTGTCAATCATGTCCATCTTCTCTGGAGAAATGTCTTTTTAGATCCTTTGCCCATTTTTTCCCTGGGTTGTCTGTCTTTTATTGAGTTGAAAGAGTTCCATAGATAGTCTAGATACTAACTCTGTTCAGATACACAATTTGCAGATATTTTCTCCCATTCTGTGGGTTGTTTTTTTACCTTCTTGATGGTGTCCTCTGAAGCACAAAAATCTTAACTTTTATAACGTGCAGTTTAATTTTTTTCTTTTGTTGCTCATGCTTTTGGTTTTAGATCCGCGAATATTTTGTCAAATATAAGGTAATGAAGATTTGCCCTAAGAGTTTCATTCATTTAGATCTTACATTTGAGTTAATTTTTGTATACATTGTTAGGTAAGGGTTCACCTTCATTCTTTTACATGTGGATTTCCCACTGTCCCAGCACCATTTGCTGAAAAGACTATCCTCTCCCCCACTGAGTGGCTGGCACCCTTGTCTCCACTTGTGCGTTTGTCTCAGGGCTCTCTCTCAATCTTTCTGTCAGTCTCTGTCCTGTGCGGCACCACAGTCATGATTGCTATAGTTTTGCAGTCAGTTGGGTGCTCGGTCAAGATTTGACTTTATGGGTCCCCTGGGTGAGCCCGAGAGCATGGCCTGAGGACAGGACAGGAGGGGCATGGAGGATGGCTCCAGGAGCAGCAGGGAGAGAGGCATCTGGGACAGCGCTTGTGGCCAGGGAGCAGGGCTGGAGGCCTGCACAAGGCAGGGCAGAGGGAATGCGGCGCTGACCAGTGCCACACCCCTCCAGAAATACCCGCAGCCCAAGGGGCAGAAGAAGAAGAAGATTGTTAAATACGGCATGGGCGGCCTCATAATCCTGTTCCTCGTGTCCATCATCTGGTTCCCATTGCTCTTCATGTCCCTGGTGCGTTCTGTTGTCGGCGTGGTCAACCAGCCCATCGACGTCACTGTCACCCTCAAGCTGGGTGGCTACGAGGTAAGCAGCCACCTTCTGCTCCAGCCAGGGGAAGTGGTGCAGATGCAAGCTCTGCCTGCACATTGGGGGCTCTGGCCAGGCAGCCCCAATCCCCATTCCTGTTTTCTTGTCCTCACGGACTGTCGAGCTCAGCCTGGGTGTTGGAGACCTGGCTCCCCCGGCACATCATCATCCTGTTTTCACCCCCAGCCCCTGTTCACCATGAGTGCCCAGCAGCCATCCATCGTGCCCTTCACACAACAGGCCTACGAGGAGCTGTCCAGGCAGTTTGACCCCCACCCGGTGAGCAGCCCCCACACTGTGTCTGCCTGGCAGGGGAGAAGACAGCTTGGGGCAGGGGAAGGGTGGCCTGGCCACACACCACTGAGGTGCCACCCTGCTCCCAGCTGGCCATGCAGTTCATCAGCCAGTATAGCCCTGAGGACATCGTCACAGCGCAGATCGAGGGCAGCTCCGGGGCGCTGTGGCGCATCAGCCCGCCCAGCCGGACCCAGATGAAGCGGGAACTGTACAATGGCACTGCCGACATCACCCTGCGCTTCACCTGGAACTTCCAGAGGTATGTCCTGGGCTTGCGTGGGGACTGGGTGGGGTGGACCTTGTGGAGGGTCACGCTGCACCCCTGCCTGCAGGGACCTGGCCAAGGGCGGCACTGTGGAGTACACTAATGAGAAGCATACCCTGGACCTGGCTCCCAATAGCACTGAGCGGCGGCAGCTGGCCAGACTTCTGGAGGGCACCTCGGACCAGTCAGTGTGAGTGGGGGCCAGGGGGCCTGGGGGCACCGCGGGGGCTGGGCCAGGCCTGACCCACTGGACTCCTCCCCACAGGGTCATTCCCAACCTCTTCCCCAAGTACATCCGTGCCCCCAATGGGCCTGAAGCCAACCCCGTGAAGCAGCTGCAGCCCAGTGAGTGTGTGTGTGGGGGTGGTGCTGGGCCGTGGCTTCCACCCTAGAAGAGGATGGTGGCCCTTACTGTCTCACGGCTCTGACCCAGATGAGGAGGATGACTACCTTGGCGTGCGCATCCAGCTGCGGAGGGAGCGTGTGGGCTCAGGGGCTGCCGGCTTCCTTGAGTGGTGGGTCATTGAGCTGCAGAACTGCCAGGCTGACTGCAACCTGCTGCCCATGGTCATCTTCAGCGACAAGGTCAGCCCACCCAGCCTGGGCTTTCTGGCTGGCTACGGGTGAGTACGCGGTGTGCAACGTGTGGCCTGGGGGCGGCTGTGGGCAGCAGCCCCGGGACTCACCCGCCCCTACCTGGCAGGATCATGGGGCTCTACGTGTCCATCGTGCTGGTCATCGGCAAGTTTGTGCGCGGCTTCTTCAGCGAGATCTCGCACTCGATCATGTTCGAGGAGCTGCCGTGTGTGGACCGCATCCTCAAGCTCTGCCAGGACATCTTCCTGGTGCGGGAGACGCGGGAGCTGGAGCTGGAGGAGGAGCTATACGCCAAGCTCATCTTCCTGTACCGCTCACCAGAGACCATGATCAAGTGGACCCGCGAGAAGGAGGAGCAGTAGGAGCCGGGCTCCGTGTGCACCGTGAACAAAGGCGCTGGCCCGGCAGTCAAAAGGGCGGCGATACTCGGGCCCTGGGAGCAGATGCCCCAGTCCAAGGCCACCAGCTGTGACACGTCCTCCCAGCCCACTGAGCCCTGATGTTGCTGTCAGAAGGAAGCTGTTGTCGCTCCGTGGCCCAGCGCAGGACTGCTGTCCCTTCTCGACGTCCCTGCTGGGCCTGGTATAGCCCACAGCCAGCCACACCGGGCCGGGGGCCCGGCTCTCCCTGCCCCATGCGTACTGTAGAGTTTTCTAATTAAAAAACATTTTTATTTATACAAATGGATGATCACATGCCGCCTGTCCATCCTTGCTGTCCTGCTCTGGCGTGGCAGAGGCCTCAGCAGGGTGGCCCTGAGTGTCCATTCTTAAGCTCAGCTCTCAGCGGTGTGTGCCTCATCGTCACTGTCCTCAATGAGATACTCCTGGATCTCCTGCAAGACCCAGGCCCTGGGGAAAGCCGCACAGTGGGAATCAGCAAGAAGGCGCTCACGCCCAGAAGGGCCCTCCCAGGGCTCCCCCAGCACAGCAGGCGTTGGTACCTCTGTCTGCGGAGCTGGGCCTCAGCCAGAATGTAGGGTGGCAGGGGGTCCAGGGACGGCTGCAATGGAGAGCTGGCATCGGCGAGGGCTACATGGCACAAAGCTGAGCCACCGCCCACCTGCCCCCTCAGCCCCAGGAGCAGAAGGGCTTCCCCTGTCACCAACACAGGGTGGGCGTCTACTCACCAAGTCCTTCATGTTCACCCGGCAGCCGTAGCACAGCTGGTCAATGATGCAGGCTCGGGGGTCCTCCCTGCGAGAGCAGAGCTGGACCTGTGTGCCTGGTCTTGGCCCTTCGGCACAGGGTCCAAGGGCTTGGTCCCAGGGTGTACCACCACCCTCTGTGTAGCTGCAAGGGACCAGCCACGGGATGGGATGGGTCAGGGAAGGGACTCACCTCCCACAGGGCCCAGCCCCTTGGCAGCAGCCCTGGGGCCTGCCCACCCCTGCAGAACAGCAGGGTGCTGTGAGCGCCTCAGCTGGTGGGGTGGGAGGCTGCGTCTGGGAGAGATGCGAGGTCTGAGCCCCGAAAGCCGTGGCACTATCTGCAAGCAGAGATGAGCTAAGGGGACCTTGGGTCATTGAACCCCAGAATCCACTCACCGGTGTCCCTCCCACTTTACCCAAGCACCCTGAGGAGACACGGTACAGACCGGCAGTATCGATGTCCAGTGTGCACATGCAGAGCAGGCAGCGAGGGCCTGGGGGGACACCAGCACTGCTATCCCTGGGGGCCTTGACCAGCTTCTCACTCGTCCTAGGGGTGTGGGGACAGGGCACAGCGGCACTGTCGGTTGGGCGGGGCATGTGCCCCGGGGTGGTGAGCTCTGTGCCCACCTCCCACTTGCCTTTCGGGTGCACACACATACCTGTACACAGTGCTGACCGTGGAGGGAAACTGGGCCTGCAGCCTGAGCATGAAGGCTTCCATCAGCCGGTGAATGCTGGCCTTTTCGGGGGCCTAGGGACAATCATGGGGGTGGGGCTGCAGGAGTGGCCCTGGTACAGAGAGGCAGGTCCCAGACCTGGCCAAGAAGCCATCTGGAGTGGGGGCCATGGGTTTCTCCACACCCTCAGCTCCCGAGTCTGCTGTGTTGGAGCTGGAGTGAGCCAGGGCACACACTTCTAAAGTGTCCCTGCTGCTAAACACAGCCATTATTAAAAATTAAATTATGTGAAAAAAAAATGTCCCTGACCAAGGTCATCCTGCCCTCCATCATCCCCTCCCCATGTTCATGACCCCCCCCCAAACTGGGCACCTTGACTTGCCAGGGATGGGTACCAGGGAGCGGTTACCTCCTATCCCTGGGAGCCCCCTCCCACTCAAGGGCACCAGTCTATCCTCCAATTCAAAGGGACGCCATATATGAGCTCCAAGGAGGCTGGGCGACATGGGACTCCACTATGGCACCAGGTGCGGGCACTGGGGCCAGAGGGCTGGCTGGTGTGGAAAGCTTGGGCCACCTCTGCCCTGCTCCTGAAGCTCACCTTGGTGTCTATGGCCGGCGTGAAGACAGAGGGAACGCCAAACAGGCGGTTGTAGAAGGCAACCTCCTTCAGCGTGTGCTCACGCATGGGCCGCACCACCACCACATCGCCGTGCCGCTCGTCTGAGAAGCCCTGGGGCGAATGTCCCTCACTGCACCCAGCTGACAGGCTCACAGCACCCCTCCTTCCCTGCCAGCTGGGGGTCATAGGTTCCCCCCTCCACGAGAAAGACCCCAAGACTGATTCACAAGACGCTACTTTCAAGTGAAAGGGTGTGAGGGGTGAGGGCAGGAGGGGCCCCTTGGCGGCCTGCCCCTCAGTACCGTGTCCCAGGCCAGGAAGGCCCCTCTCCCCAGCGCCAGGCTGGTCATGAGCTTGATGGCCAAGCGGGTACAGCTGTCCCCTGTCATCACCTTGGAGTAGCCGTGGGTGCGGGCCACGTGTAGGATCAAGTGGGTCCTGCAGAGCAGTGCAGGGGATCTCAGAGGGGTCTCAGGCCCAGGTGGGACAGGGCCAGGACCTGGTGGGAAGGGAGGGACTCACCGCAGGGTCTGCAGTAGTTCCTCCTTGGCTGTTAGTGTCTTCACTGAGTTGAACAGTCTGGACAGAGCCACAGTCTGGGCAGCTGTGGGTGGCCGAGCCTCAGTCTGGACAGCTATGGGTGGCCCAGCTGGGGTCTGGAGGCCCTGGGTGCCAGGCACACTCAGTTGCTCCTCCCCCTGGGCTGGGGCATGCTGCTGCTGGAGGAAACTGCCCACAGCCGCCTTGTAGGCCCCCTCGGTCCCAGTGGGCTCCTGGGCAAAGTAGCGCAGCACGGACGGTGGCAGGCTGAACACCTTGCAGAGTAGAGGGTGGGGGAGCTTGTGTGAGGCCCATGCCAAGCTCTGTATGTACTGAGGAGGGGGAAATAGGCCCGGGCAAGAGGCCCGCAGGCTGGCCCCAACAAATGGGCACATACCCTTGTGGACACCACAGAAAGCACCTTCAGAGGCCTTTTTCAGGGGCAGGCCCACCCACCTCTTCTAAGGCAACAATGTGCCAGGGGAAGCCAACGGTCTGCAGGATCTGCTTGACCTCGTCCAGGGTTTTGGCTCTGTCCTCTGGGCTCTGTCCACAAACTGCTCCCTCTGAAACAGGCAAGCAGAAAGGAGTCATGGCTTATAGGAGAAAAGCCCCAGGCAGGCAGGACAGGGTCAACACCATACAAGAAATCCCTCAAGTCTGCTCTGCAGGGCAGCAGTTTCTGTAAAAACCACAAGTTGCAGACCTCCTTGGAAGAGCATTTTCAGAGCGGGCAGTGGGTTCTCCGCAGTGGCTGAGGGGAGGGGAGGAGCAGGTTAGCATCCCAGCCCCTTGGACAGTGAACTCGCCCGTCTCACTCAGTGCCCTCACCTGCAGAGGTGGCCAGGCAGACAATCCTGCCCAACTCTAATGAAGGTCTGACTTAAGACAACAGTGGTGCTGTCAGTTACTGGACACGTGCACTCTGCCTCCAGAGAAACGCCCCCACCAGGGCCTTGGTGCTGTTTCAGTGACAGCTGTTTCAGCTGTTTCAGTGACAGGGCACAGTGACAGCTGTTTCAGGGGGCCCACCCCAAGTGGTCAGGGCCTGGGAGGAGAAATGGTCACACATACCATCGATGTAGACAACCCCTGGCACAAAACGCAGTCTTTTGGCAGAATCTCGACTCAGGCCCTGGAGAGGGGTAGGGACCGTGCCTCAGATCCATGGCCAGAAGCCACAGGACACTTTCCCTGCAGAGACTATTCTCTATGTGGACTGCATGCCCTCCAGGAAGGGACGGTAACCCCTACCTCTAGTGGACGAGGAGGTCGCACAGCCTGAGTCATTTCAAAGCGGCCCTGCCTGGGTACCTGCACTCCCCCGTTGCAGTACCTGCACTCCCCCGTTGCAAAACCTGCCCTCTCCTATCTGTCCCTGTTCCTGGTGATGCCCTGAGAAGCAGCTGGGTCCATACAGCCTGCCGTGGCCCCTACCCAAGCCCCTCTGACTACTTAGGATGAAACGGGACAACAGGATAAAAGGCATCACTGCTCAGAGGGACAAGCAGGGCCAGGTGCTGAACGAACAGTCGGGGGAGTGGGTGCTTATCTCACACCATCCGGCCAGGTTTAGGGGACTGTGAAATGAAAGCAATGCGCCATCCTGGGTGCATCCCAGGACCCTGCACAGATCACCCCACAGTCACAGCCTTGTCCCCAGTCCTTCCAGTCTGTGCCCCTCACAGGGAGTGCAAAAGGTCCGTGTGTGTCCCACCCCTGGGTCAAGGCCTACAAAGAACCCCAGCACCATCCAAAGAAGCCATAACTAAACCTATCTGTGGCTCCCCTTAAAGTTCTCAAGGAAGCTGCCAGGACTGGGCAACTTTTTGTTCTCCCAAGGCACCTGCCCCTCTGTCTTGTCTGACATACTGCCAGGATAAGGAGGGGTGGGGCACAGCTTCAGGGCTACCTTGGGTGATTCTCCAGTGTGTCCCCTGTAACACCTGTTTTCCAGTGATTACATTTCTACAGTCAAGCAAATGGACAGAGCCCTAAACTGGGACATGGCTGGGTACTCTAGACACGGCTTCTGGCTTGTGCACTTCTTGTATACAAATCCAAGAACCCTCCGGGCATTCCAGCTCAGGGTGGGCTGCTCTCTCTAGCCCCAAGCCAAGAGCCCTTCAGTGCTGGCCCCCCACCCTCAAGCACAGCCGGGCAGCAACTTGGACCCAGGTGGATGGTATAGAGACTTACCTCAAGGACCTGCCAGACCATGGAACTGGACGAAGGTCCCCCAGACCATGCCAGGAGCACCTGGGAGAGAAGGAACATGACTGGGGGGCACTGCATCTCCAACATGAGCTTGCCCACCCCCCACACTGACATGGACGTCCCCAGACATGGGTCCATCCTCAGAGCCCAGGTGTAGGACAGCAGGCAGGGCTGATGGGATGTAGCTGGGATAGGCCATCTGCGGGAAGGGCAGCAGAAGCCAGGGCCCAGAGGTCTGGGCTGCCTAGTTGAGTACAGATGCCTTACAGAGGAGTCACCCCACACTCTACCTTCTCTCCTGGGAAGATCAGCCTGTTCTTCCCGAGCACAGCTCTGAACTTGTGGACGTAGAACGCCTTGAAACAGTTCCTGCAACACAAACCACCAAGGACAGCAGCCATGAAGCCCAGGCTGCCCATCCTCCACACAGAGACTGAGAAGCTGGTCATACCAGCTCCTGCAGGGCGGCAGCCTGATGTTCACTCAGTGACCTTTTCCTTCTGGTACCAACTTCCATCTTTAAAAGCATCTTTTTTTTTAAAGATTTTATTGGGGAATTGGGGGAGGGGAACAGTGCTGGGGAATCGGGAAACGGGAACAGACAAGTTCCTGTCCTTCTGTTCTTCAGTCTAGTGGAGAGCGTCACTTCACTGGCCCATGTTGGTATTATCACTGCACTCTCCCCAGGTGAGGCAGTCACTCACCGGCCATTGGACGGCTGCTCACGGCGGCTAACGGCAGCTCATTAAAGTACACGCCAGCTGCCGGCCAGCCCCACTGCAGCCTACGCCGCCGGTGATTTACGCCCGCCCAGCTCCAGGTCGAGCTGTCATTCACCATCTTAGCTGTAGAGGGCGCAGCGTCACTGGCCCTCATGTGGGATCGGAACCGGGGCCCTGCTGCTCAGAGCTGGCGTCCCAAGCCAACTCTTAACCAACACGCCACTCGGCTGGCCCTTTAAAAGCATCTTGAATATTGAGGATCCACCCAGAGGCCAGCATGGAGGAAGTTCTTGTCAGCCATGGCTGCCCCAGGATGAGCCTCACACCACATGGGGAGGCCTGCCTGAATCACTCCCACAAACCTTACCAGTGTCAACCGATGGCTGAGAGGCCAGGAGCCTGGGTGCCACTTGTATGTACCTGCAGGCACTCATAAAGGACCAGCTGGCGGAGTGGATGAACCCAGGCATTTGCAGGGTAAGGCCACCCCAACCTTCCCTTAAACAATGTTGATAACCCCTTCCAAGACCCCCGCAGGCAGAAGCACCACCTCATGGGGTAAAGGAGGAAACACTGATCGGGCTGCAGGGGCCCAGCGTCCTGAAGCTCCACACAGACCTCCCTCTAGCACGCTGATCCCTCCAGGACCAGAAATGCCCAGCAAGCTCTTGCAGAGTCCTCAGACCTACAGATCAGAACTTCCAGGGCAGGTCCTGGGAATCTGTGTTCTTGATAAACCTCCCGGCTGGTTCTTGGGCTCACGACATCAGAGACTGTCAGCCTCAACTGCACATTAGAATCACTCAGGCCAACTAAGTCAGAGTATATAGGGACAAGGCCCAGGCATCTGCATTTTAAAGCTCCCCTGGCAACCCCAGCAGGCAGGCAGGGTGGAGAACAATACCACCCTGCAGAGTGGGGCAACGCTGTCCCAAGAGAGCTGCCCCACACCTGTGCCTCCTGTCTGCTTCCTTCTTTCTATTCAGATACCCTGGTGTCCACAGCAATCTCCCCAACACTGAACAGGAACCCCTTATGAGGGGTCGACCAAACACCCCACAGGTCCTTTGAGGAACGTAACTCAACTCAGTGTTTAACAGCAACATGCTGGAGCTCTATGGATCCCAGGTGACCAGCCACGGGAAGAGACACCCAGGAAGGTCAGGGTGGGGTGAGGCTCCCCCCAGCAGACGCAGATGCTTGACCTTGCCTGCTCACTTGCGGGTGGGGGGAACCACCCTGTGGCTGCCCCACTCCATGTCCTCCCTGCACCACTATGCTCCTGAAACCACACTGTCCCTCTGGGTCAAGCCAGATTTCCCACACGTGCAGATCCTCAGTCACTGAAGAAATCAGCTCAAAATCTGCAACCCAGGAAGTCAGCTTCTCACCTTGTCCCGGGACTGAGCAAGCATAGGAGGTCGAGCTCTGGGCCCAGAAGGAGCCCTGCCAGCCCTGCCTAGAGCTACTGCAGCTTTCCTTCTCCTTACCAGCGAGTTCTCTAAGCAGACTGGAGTGATCATCATTTTTAGATGCTCTGAAGTGATTAAACCAGTGGCTCCCTTGCCTAAAATCTATTTCATGGTGGCACACACCTCGTGCTACTAAGCACACACCAAGTCTACTAGGCTCCCAAAAGATGGTCAGGGACGAGAACGTTTTTTGGAAAACAATTTACTCAGTCCCTTCAGTTTCTTTTTTGTAACATTTTAGAAAGCAGAGTCCAAGACTCTTGGAGACCCATTTAAAGATGCAAGGCGAGGGCCGGGCGAGTGGCGCGGTGGTTAAGAGCTGGCTTGGAATGCCAGAGGGTCCGGTTCAGATCCCACATATGAGGGCCAATGACACTGCCCTCTACAGCTAAGATGCTGAACAACAGCTCAACCTGGAGCTGGGCTGCCATGGGTCACCGGCAATGGCGTAGGCTGCAGCCCCTGTGGCAGTGGGTTGCCATGGGCTATCGTGAGTAGCCAGTAGCCAGCGTGAGTGGCCAGCAGCCGCTGTGAGCGGCCGTCCAGAAGCCAGCAACTGATCTGCCTCGCCCGGAAGAGTGCAATGACGGTGCCAACTTGGGCCAGTCCTCCACAGCGAGACTAAAGAACAAAAGGACAGCAACTTATCTGTTCCCCTTCCCCCAATTCCCCAGCACTATTCCCATCCCCCAATTCCCCAATAAAAATCTTTAAAAAAAAAAAAAAGGCAAGCCAATCGATCACTCATTCGACAAATGTTCATTTGCTATATAAAGCATGCAACACCACCAGAAATTAATAGGGATAAAATGGGAGACCAGCCCTGCCCTTGCAGAGTTATGAATCCAGTAAAAGTGATCGGACATAAAATAGTGATGATTCAAGAGTGATGTTACAGGCCCACAAGAGAGTTTCAGATAAAACAACATGCTGGTGGGGCCGGCCGAATGGCTCAGTTGGTTAAGAGTTGGCTTAAGAGCGCGAGCTCTGAGCAACAGGGCTGCCGGTTGGATTCCCATATGGGCCAGTGATGTTGCACCCAAGCTGAGCTGTTGCTGAGCTGCCAACAGGTGGCAGAATGGCTCAGCTGGTGTAACAACAAGATTGCCTGTTCAATGGTGGGCTATGCCCACCCGCAACTAAGACTGAACTCGGCACCTTGAGCTAAGCTGCCGCCCAGGTGGCTCAGTGGATAGAGTGTGTGATCTTAACAACAAGGCTGCTGGGTTTGACTCCCGCATGGGATGGTGGCTATGCCCACCTGCACCTAAGATGAAACACAGCACCTTGAGCTGAGTGGCCACGAGCTGCCGTCGGGCAGCCAGATGGTGACTGGCGCCCTCCACAACAAAGACTGAAGAACAACAACTTGGCTGATCCCCTTCCCCAATTCCCCAATAAAATCTTTAAAAAACACACACACACACACTGGTGCCCAGGCCCCTCTGGGAATAAGCCTCTGCTCCTGTCTGAAGGACCCCCAAAGCTGGTGAAAGGCTGGACCCACCTTCCACCCCTCTATCCTTCACAAGCAAAATAGGCATCAAATGGAACACCTTCCCAAGATCCCAGGATGCTCCAAACTGCTCCAAGATGTGTTTGTTCTAGCTGCCCCCAAATGCTCACCCTGCCTACACCTCACACAGCTCTCCCCACAAGCTCCATCACATACTTTCCTGCCATCTGATCCATGGTTGGATGTTGGGAGAATGGGACCCACACAAGACACCAATACTTGCCCCACCAACACCAAGAGTCACCAGGAGCGATGATAGAAGCAAAAGTGAAGTGATTATACACTTTTAAATGCAAGAAATAAAGCCACAGAAATGGAGGCAATCCTGGTTGCTGAGCAAGACCATTTGCCAGGGTCTCCTGCCCACTCCAGGCCTCACCTGCAGAAGGCATCTCCCACTCGGATCACCACCACCGGCAGGCCTTCCTTGCACTTTACACACTTCAGCTCACAGCTTTGGAGACATGGGGGGAAGAGAGAACAAGAACAGATTATACACACCCCTCCCAGCAGCTTCAGAAAGACAGCGTCCTGTTTCTCACCCCAAGCTGGTGTACGGGAGAGGTCATGTGGGGGGCCGTACACACACAAACTAGAGCTTGTGTCTTATCCAAACTGCCAATTTGAAAAAAGACAAGCGCCCTGGGGGTTTTCAGTCTGCTAAAGTCGGTTTGGGGGGTGTGGGGGACTGGCACATAAAGGCCACCTCTCAATTTCTTGAGGGCTGGCATGAGAGGAGAGACAACTTGCTGTGTGGCCCTGGAGGGGACATATGGAGCCAGTGGGTGGAAGCGACAGGGAGACCAACTCCTCTTCGAGTAAAGACAGCATAGTCAGGGTGGAGTTGTCCCACTGGATGCAAGAATTTCAGGGGCGAGCGAGCAGAGGGAGCCCCTCCCTGGGGTGTTCACTACCGGCCTGACAGGCACTCTCCGGGTGATGCAGAGGGAGGACCAGCCCCCACCCAGGATCCCCGGACTTCTGGGCCCGGCCTCGGCGATATCTGGGCTTCCCGGAGCGCGGTGCCCGGGACTACTAGCAAAGCGCAGCGGGTCAGGGCTCGCAGCCGGCCGGGGGCTCCGGTAACCAGAGGGGCGGGTGCGGGGCCCAGCTGTTACCCAGGCTGCAGTGGCGTCGGCCCCACGGGCGTGGGCTCCCCGTAGTCCTCGCCCACCTGACACATGGCCGTGCCGGGTCTCGGTGCAGACAGCTGCGGGGCCAGCGGCGGGGCGCGCACTGATCACGTCACCATAGCGCCGTCGAGACCGTGACTCCTAGGCCGGGGGCGGGGCGCGCCCTAAGACGTCAGCGCGGCGCCGTCGCGGCCGTGACGCGCTGGCCGGGCCGGGCCGGGCCGGCCGGGATAACGGCAGCGGCGGCGGGCCTGGCCCTGGGATGGCGATGTTCCGCAGCCTGGTGGCCTCGGCTCAGCAGCGGCAGCCGCCGGGCGGGCCCGCGGGCGGCGATAACGGCCTGGAGGCGCAGTACAGCTGCCCCATCTGCCTAGAGGTCTACCACCGGCCTGTGGCCATCGGCAGCTGCGGCCACACGTGAGTGCGCCGGCCTCCGGGCGGCGGCGGGGCCGGGTCTCCGCTGCGGGGAGGGGTCCGGGCCCGGCCGGGAGGGGCCCGAGGCCCACAGCCGCCCTGCGCAGCCCGGGAGCCCGGTGCGTGGAGGACTCGGGCGCGGGGGCGCGGGGGCTCCCTGCGCAGCGCCGGCCCTGCCCTCGAGGCGCATTCATCCTCCTCATCCCAGCGTTCTGTCCGCCAACCCTGGGCAATCGACCCAGCCACCCTGTCGGCACACGGGGGGCGACCAGCATTACTGCCAGGTCTCGGGGTCCCTGGCCTCCGGGGCTGCTGACGGCCTCGGCGGGCCGCCCTGGGTACTCAGCGGGCAGCAGGCGCGACCTCTGCGCCAGTCGCCTTGGATTCGGTCCCGTGGAGCTTGGAGTGGACAGTTGTAAATAAATGCCTTGTGGCTTTTGCTGTCAACTCTTTTTCGGACCCGCTGTCTGCTTGTGTAGACTGCCGAGGAGAGAAGTTCCCTAAAGTTAGGAGAGGAGCTTGTTTGGAGTCTGGTGCTGTTTTCTTTTGTTTTGATGGAGAACTTGGGTCACATCTATCACCGAGTAGCCAGGCAGGCTGGCCTTCAGGGGACCAGTCACCAAGCACCTTGCTTGGGTTTCCAGCTGCATCAGGGGCCACAACGGGCCCCTGTGGGGGTGTTTCAGGAACAGAAACCTGAGGATGTGGCTCTCCTCCCAGCTGAGAACTGCATTCAAATCTTCTGGGAGCTGCCAGCCTGGCTGGGAGGGAGCCAAGGTCAGAGTGTCTGCTCTCCCAAGTGACCAAATTGCACAGCTCTTGGGTGAAATCAGCAAGGCGGGGAGAGGGGGCTGGAGGGCTTTGGTGTACCCAGGCTGGTAGGAGGCCCTGGAACATTAGCAAACAAAGATAGCTGACTTAGGAGGCTCTTGATACAACGTGGGAACTGGAACTGCTGAGTGGATGTGGGACTGCTTGTCAAGCAGGGAAGTGGCAAGGACAGGGTCAAAGTCCAGGAAACCTTCACTTTCCTTCCCCACGTTCTCATGTCAGACAAGCACAAGAGGGCACCTGCAGACTTGTCTTCAAGGACATTACACCTCACTTTTTCATGCTGCTTGTGACGTTTTGATAGGGGCAGCCTCTGAACAAGACTTGTTTCTTCTAAGCACGTACTGGTGGGTGTTTTAAGGTGTGTTCTGCGTCCTTCAGTTCATCACTGAGAGAACTGTAAGGCTTGGCCTGGGCCTAATTTTTGGAAAGCCTTTCCTAGGCTTCGAGTGATGTCCTCTTGGCACCAACACTCACCCAGCTGTGGGCCACAGTGTTTCCAGTCTTCTGGTCTGCACAAACCTGCATTTTCTTCCTCTTTCCAAATAAGTTTTCTTAAAGTGTGTTTTCAAAATACAGAACTACACAGACTTGTTGTGAAACATCTCCTATAAATGCCCTTCCCCCATGCTTTTCTTGGCAGAATCTCACCCCTCTTCTCTGATTTCGAAGGCTGGTCTTGCACGAGCCTCTTCGATAGCTTCTGCCTTAAAAATATTTTCTCCCTGACTCTCCCTGCTGGCTTGCTATCTCCCTGCTGGCTCTTCTGTCTCTGCCTCTTACTTTCCCTAAGTGTCTTGCCCGGCATTGGGAAGGCATACGTGCAGATGAGCACAGATTTAAAGGCTCCACCTTTCCTTTAAAAAACCTTGCTGGTGGTCTAGTTATGTCCCTCCACAGCTACCTGACTATATGCAGTTTCCTTCCACAAAATAGATCTTCTGGTGGTGAGAGAAGCACTGCATGGGGCAGGTACCCCTCCTCCACCCAGACGGAAGGAGGGATCATAGGGCTTTTGAGCAGGAGCGGAGCCCCCTCAGTGGAACTTGTAGAAGAGCTCCCAGGAACTCCCCAGGGGCTCCAGAGGAAGTCGGTTGTCTGTCACACTTGAGGGACATCCTGGGCAGTGAGCCACATCCGGAACCAGTGGTTGCACAGCTGTTTCTAACCCTCTGATAGACCCTCCCCCAAGGGCCCATGTTTGTTTGGGGCACGGTTCAGCTGAGGCTACCTCTGGCCTCTACGCCTCTTCTTTCAACCCCTCTAGTCAGTGCTGTCACATCAGTACCTGCATCTAAGTATCCCCATATGCAGTTTATTAATGAACAGAGGTCACAGAAAAAGTAAAAAGCTCATGTCTAAGGGGAACCATAGGGAATGATAATAATAGATGTCTTCTGAGTACTCCTTGCATGCCACAGCCCGGTGAGGCAGGTACTGTCATTATTCATTTTGTACAAGGAAAACAAGACAGGCTGAATAAAGTTCTGAAGTGTTACAGCAAAGCCAGGGTTTGAGCTCGGCAGTCAGGCACGGCCAGCCTCTTAGCCACTCTCCCCCAACCACCTTCAGCACCTCTCCCACACACCTTGTGCTTTTGTAGCAGTGACCACAGACCCTGGGACTGCTGAGCCTTTACACTGCTCTTCCCCAGGAGATGAGCTGCACCCAGGCCAATGAGCTGGCTTCCCTGGGTGGGATCTCAGAGGACCCAGGAGTTTCTGTCACTCCCAAGAGCACAGGCCTTGGACAAGTGCATGGAGGCCCAGGCCCACAGGCAGCTCACCTGGATCTGTGTGTGGGTGAGCTGAGTCAGGTGGGCCAGGAGGTGAGCAACTGAGTGACCACTCAGAAAAGGCTTTGGAAGTCAGATTCTGTTATCAGGACCGCTCCAGGTGCCTGGGGCCTGGCCTGCTTGCCTTCTTGGGTCTGAAACATTGGCCTGTCCTGGTGTACCTGTGTGTGCGGGAGGCCAAGGTGGGAGTGAGACACATCGGTGGTGCTGCTGTAACCTGGAGTCTGTGCAGTGGCCATCAGGCTGCTCCAGCTGTGCACGTGGGCCCGGCATGGGAGAGCAGACCCCTCAGCTGCTTCCTTCAGCTGAGAAGCTGCCCAGCACCAGCCCCTCGGGCAGACACTGGCAGGAACCTCCTGCAGGAGAAGCGGGCACTGTTCGTCTGCTCTGGCTCTCAGCACACCACAGTGATGATGCTGGAAACTAGGCCGTGAGCTGGGCCACCTCGTGGATGCCTAGTTCTGCCTCCAGCTCCTCAGGGACCGTGACATGGAGACAGGCAGTGCTGCAGGGGGCTGGGGGGGGGGGCAGGGCTCAGGCAGGTGGCCGCACGTGTCTTCCTGAGACTCCCAAAGCTTCCCTGCCTCCTGCTGGAGGACAGCAGAGCACCTTTCACCCCAACGTCCTGTGTGTCTCTTGTCAGAGACCTGCTCCTCCTGAGCCCTGCACTGGACCCTGCCTTCTGCTGACAACGTGGCGACAGGTCATCCCCGCATGTGGTCCTGTGTCCTTTTGCGTGTGTTTTTACAGTTTTATCAAGATCCAATTTCTTCATTTAAAATGTACAATTCAGTGTTTCGTAGTATATCTACAGTGTTGAGCAACCATCGCCTCAATGTTACAATATTCTCATCACCCCAAAAAGAAACCTCGTCTCCATTGGCAGTCAAACCCTGTATCCCCCACCCCCACAACCACTAACCTGCTTTCTGCCTTTGCGGATTTGCCTGTTCTGGGCAATTCACACAAATGGAATCACACACTGTGTGGTCCTCTGTGGCGGGCTTCTCTCACTGAATATGAGGTTTTCAAGGTTCCTCCAAGTGGTCACATCTGTCAGCAGACCCTCCGTCTCATGGCCAAGATCTGCATGCCTGTCACCTATCACTGGACATGAGGTTGTTTCCACTTGGCTCTTGTGACTGGTGCTATGTGAGCACTCGTGTGTGGGTTTTCCTGCAGCCTCCCCGTTATGACCATCTAGGCAGCACTTTCCTCCAGAGACTGGGTGAAGTAAGCAGCTCCCCCAGCCATTAGGCTAAGCAGATCCTGAGACAGGTGAGAGGCACAGCCTTGGGTTCCTCCCCAGAGTGCCAGGGGTGGGTGTGTGGTGTCATCTTCGCATGCCTGCCATGAGGCCTGGCAAGCCCTTGCTGGGTGCAGGACGTAACAAGTGGGCTGACCTTATTCTGCAGGACAAGGGTTGTTGGGAACACTGCACTGTCTGACGGCCTCAGGTGTCAGGCCTTCTCTTGTGTACAAACATGTGCAAACGTTATGTGAGTGGCAGCACTGGAGGCCAGCATGTAGGAGGGCCTCTGGTTGGGCAGCAGGAGGGACTCGGGATCCCCTTCAGCTGCCTTTTCCTGAAAAGGTGAAAATCTGATGGCAAAGGGAACTCTGACCCCTTAGTGTAGCTGAGTCCTCGGTACACTCAGGCACATTCTCATGTCCCTGTGTCCCATACAGCTCCTGTCCCCACCATGGCTCAGCCTGCTTGACGCACACAGGTGGGAGTAGAGGAGTACGAACTCTGGTTTCTTGCAGATTTATTGCAGTCTGCAGAGTTACTACCTTTCTCATGCGTCTGGGCCCAGCCCCCATGATGGGACTGAGCTTTTCTGGGGCTGTGGAGGCTCCATTTCAGTGTCTCCGGTTCCAGGTCCCATGTAGCAGCTAAACAGTCCCCACGGCACTTCCTACAAAGCTAGACTGAGGTGGTCCTGCAATCAAGTGCCTTCTCCCTCCCCCCACTGACCGCTGACCGACTTTGCTGCCGAATGAGCAGCAGCCCCTCAGCAGCATGGGGCGTGGTTGTAAATTCCAGCTGACGGGTGCAGGGGCAGGAAGGTTCACTGCACATGCAGCACACAGGATGTGGCATCTCCAGGGACAGTACCTAGAGCTCAGGGCTGCAAGGAGCGTCGTGTGCCTGAGTGCATGCCCAGGGCTGGGAGCGTTATTGCTGGGCAATCAGGAGCGCGAGCACATCCCCTCCTGTCACTGTGCTTCCACTCAGGCCTCGCAGGAGCCCTTCCTGCCTGGGGAGGGGACACTGTCCCAAAGCTGCCAGCTTTGGCCCTGCCCTGTCCAGTGAGTCCTGGGCCCCTGTAGTTCCCTTGCCCGCCATTGTTAGTAATTTTACTCCCCAGATCTCAGTGGGTGGAGGGTCTCCAGGGTCCTCTGTGCTGTCGCCATGTCCTCTGAGCCCCCTGAGGTGTTACCACTGTGTGGCACGAGACTGACAGGCTAAGCCCAGGCCTCCTATTGCAGCCTGAGCTCTTGCTGGGACCAGGGTCATGGGGCCAGCACAGGTCCTAGAGAGCCACAGCTGTAGCTCTGCATGGCTCCAGGATACAGTAGGGGGTCCCTAGAGCCCACGGCTGCGAGGCCACCTGGGGTCATCTTTTAGCCAGATGGTACTCATTCAGCTGGTGGGACTTGGGCTCAGACGTGACCATCTCCAGAAATGTGCAGTTGACAGCAGAGGGGAGCTGTCCCATGTATGCTGGAGCAGACTGGCAGCCTCAGGCCCATGTCCTCTGCCCCCTGCAGGTTCTGCGGGGAGTGCCTCCAGCCATGTCTGCAGGTGCCGTCCCCTCTATGCCCCCTGTGCCGCCTGCCCTTCGACCCCAAAAAGGTGGACAAGGCCACCCACGTGGAGAAGCAGCTCTCGTCCTACAAGGCGCCCTGCCGGGGCTGTAACAAGAAGGTATCCCACCCTGAGGGGCTTTTGGGGGCTGGGAAGGGGCTTTGTATTGGGCTCTTGGGGTCCTGGTTCCACCCTCCTGCAGAGGAACTGGGCTCTTCCCTTTCCTGTTGAGGACCCTACAGCTCTGCTTGGCCCCTCCCCCGTGACACAGCACTTCCCTTTGGCCCTGTGCATGTCCCATGTCGCATTCCTCCCTACCCCACTGCCTGGCCTGGGCTCTGGGTCGTTTGTGTGCATTGTGGCCGATTCAGGGACACTGGGACTGAGCTGAAAC
Source organism: Hipposideros armiger (assembly GCF_001890085.2). NCBI lineage: Eukaryota > Metazoa > Chordata > Mammalia > Chiroptera > Hipposideridae > Hipposideros > Hipposideros armiger. The sequence continues at coordinate 2,438,701 of NW_017731574.1, forward strand.
CCACCCCAGACACAGCCTCAACACTCCAGTGATCCACCCACTGCAGGAGTTGATGTAGGGGAAAGGGGGCACCTGGGGGCCACAGGCAGATGAAGTGCATCGGTGGCCTCTCACCCACCTGGGCCTGCCTTGACCATCCTGCCCCAGGAGCCCGCCCCACCACCCTCGCCATACTCACCGTTCTCCCAGGGCTAGGAGGCCCTGCCTCCTGGTGTACAGAGCTGGAACTGATTTTGAATTTACATTTTTCAGACTTGGCCATCTTTCTGGTTAACAAGTTCTACCAACTTAGAATGGAAAACCGCCCGTTTTCCCTAAACAGGGGAAGGTCTGAACTTCTGGGGCTGCCCTGGGGAGGGGCTGCTGGGGCTTCCGTCAAGCTCACATATCCACCTCCACGAGTTCTGTAGTCTCGCACGTGAAGTGGCCCTGTTCTTCGCTCTGTCCACCAGCCCTGGGGGCAGAGCTGGTATCGGAGGCCGTTCTCTCCTGTTACCGGGCCACCCGGGGACAGTGCCCTGTGCTCATGGAGGCAGCTGCCCCTCACCCACTCTCCCTTGCTGCTTCCCCAGTTCTGTGAACTAGTCTGTTTGTGAAATGTTTACTCCAGCCTCTTGGCATTGGCGACATAGCAAGAGGGTGGTGGCCACTCCCCAGGGAGGGTTGACCAAGGTTCCCCACCAGCTCAAGGAAGTCAGCGCTCCCCCACCAACCCTGCCCTGCTCTAAGCTGGGTCCCTCCTGGGCCGAAGCTCATGACTTGGGTGGCCAAGAAAAAGTCGTGCTATGTTTGGTTTTATTTGGTACCTTTTGGTAAGCAGTTTTTGAAATGTTCAACTGTCTAAAGGAAGATTGTCCATTGGTTCCTGCTGTGAGGGGCATTTTTCCCAAATGAACGTGCTTCCCGTTCCCCCCAGGAACTGTCGCTGCCCTCCTGCAGCTCCCCAGGGGCCCCAGCTGGGGCATGCTCCCATCCAGGGGCCAGTGACCAACACCAGCCCCCTGTGCAGCCATAGCAGCACGTCCCTGGGGTCTCACTTACACACGCTGCTGGGCCATGAACAGCAAGAACAGGACCGGCCCCACGTGCTCGTTGTGCTCCGATCCTCCGGAGAGCCTGAGGCTCTGCCCCACCCCTCCACTGCCTGACCCCCGGCCCTGCCTCTCTTCCTAGGTGACACTGGCCAAGATGAGGGTGCACATTTCCTCCTGCATGAAGGTCCAGGAGCAGATGGCCAACTGTCCCAAGTTTGTCCCTGTGGTGCCCACGTCCCAGCCCATTCCCAGGTAGGCCACCCTGTCAGGGGCACTCAGAGTCCCTGTCCCTTGTGGGGACAGCTCCTGGTCTGCACCTCTAGGTGGGGTCAGCACTGCTCTGCCCTGAGAAGGTGGGAGGGGCTCTGTGTCCCCTCTGTGGAGGGCCTCGCCACCCTGTAGGAACGGGACCCCAGGAGGTCCCATGCCAGGCCCAAGCGTCACCAACCAGCAGGGGAGTGCAGTCCCAGAAAGGCTAGGACTGGACAGATGCCTCCTCTCAGGCAGATGGCCCGTCCTCCCCCTGCTTGCCCAGCTGTGTCAGGGAAGCAAGGGACTGGGAGTTTATGAGACGGCAAGTGGCTCTAGAGCAGTTGCAGTGGGGCGTGCAAGGGAACAGGGCAGAGGACCCCACATTGGCCAAGGTCCCCAAGACTCTGGCTGGGCCTCCTTCCTGCCTGCCGCCCAGGGCTCATGGAGGGGAGGGCAGGGCTGGGCTGCAGGAAGATGGGCAGTGTCCAGGCTGGCCACTGCTCACCCCTCCTCTCCCCGCCCCAGCACTGTCCCCAACAGGTCCACCTTCACCTGCCCTTACTGTGGCGCCCGAAACCTGGACCAGCAGGAGCTGGTGAAGCACTGTGTGGACAACCACCGCAGCGACCCCAACCGTGTGGTGAGCACCCACTGCCAGCCTGCCCTTGTGCCTAAGCTCTACTGTCTGCCCACTGTGCCCTCCTGGGACCCCAGGGTGGGGGCCTGTCCCCACTATGGCTCAGTTTCACCACTGCGTCCCCCATTCCAGGTGTGCCCCATCTGCTCGGCGATGCCCTGGGGTGACCCCAGCTACAAGAGCGCCAACTTCTTGCAGCACCTGCTCCACCGGCACAAGTTCTCCTATGACACCTTTGTGGTGCGTGTCTTACCCCACCCGCACCCCCCCCCAGCCCTTAACCAGCCTCAGGCCCACAGCTCAGAGGGAGCGGGACACACAAAGGCCTCCCTGGGTTTCTGTGGGAGCCACCTGTGGGTCAGGTGCTGATGGCGATCAGGTCTGCATGGCGCCTAGAGGGCCTTCAGGGGCTCTGGATGTGTGCAGAACAGTCTGCGAGGGCCCCTTGGTTCTGTGGGGTCCCTCACCAGAGAGCTCTCTTCACATGGTGGGGGCTTCTCTGGGAGAGGCGGCCACAGACATGGCGGCTGTCGCAAGGGCACTGTCTCCCCAGCCCTGCCAGGGCAGAGAGTTCTGTGGAGGGTGACAGGCTGCACTCGGGTGCTTGCTGAAGAAAAGCTAGGGGGACTTCACCACCTTGAAAACCTCCAGCTCACTCTCCCTCTCCCACCTGCTCCGTTCGGAACTGTGCCTGCCCCGTGCCTGCAGACCCCCCAGGTTTGGCCCCTCCCCACCCAGCCCTGTCTTCCTGTCCCCACCAGCCTCCAGCCTCCAGCCACCTGGGCTGTACAAGATAACCGCTCATGCGCCTGTCTGCCCCGGATCCCGGTGGCTGGAGGCTGGAGCCCTCTTGCTTCTCTGCTCACCTCAGAATTCCCTTTCTCAGCCAGAGACGAAAGGACAGCTCTTGCTCTGAGTGCCCACCCCTCCCACAGACTCACTGGGCAAGGTAACTGCTGGGCCAGGCGTCTGCTGGGCTGCTGCAGAGGCCCCATGCTGCCCTTGGGGAACTAGAAAACTTGGGAGAAGCCAGATAGCGATCCCACATGCAGGCCGCACGTCAGCCTGCCACAGAACTGCCTGCGTGGCACCAGCGACCCCGTGGCCCCATGACTGCAGGGCCTCAGTCTTGGTCTGGGTCACGCTGAAGGGCAGTGGGGAGACTAGAAGTGGTAGCACTAGTCTGTTTGGGGTGAGCGGACAGAGGTGGCGGCCCTGAGAAGCCACTAGTGCAGCCGGGCGTGTCCGGGCCCTCTCGTCGTCCCCCAGCCCATCTCCACTTCCTGTCTTCCAGGACTACAGCATCGATGAGGAAGCCGCCTTCCAGGCCGCCCTGGCCCTGTCTCTCTCCGAGAACTGAAGGCGCAGCCCGGCCACTGGGACCAAGCCTTCCCACCTCAAGGAACAGGGCTATGCTGGCTCTCTGTGGTCCAGCGCCTGCACTGGAATGCACCTTGTGGGCCAGATGGGGCCTCCATCATTGCAGGCGGAGAGGCAGTCCCCAAGATTGCCAGGGTCTGGGAGAGACCACTGTCCCCTCGCCGTCACAGGATGGCCGCCTGTGCTCCTGGCCGAGCGTGGCTGGTTTCTTCGGTGCTTCGGGCCGAGCAGACGTCCCGTTGGGACTGAGGCAGTCGGATGTCTGTCTCTCTCAAAGCCATGATGTCCTCCCCGTATGGAGGGGAAGCCCCGGTGACACCCGGCCGGCCGCCAGCGTCTGGCAACACAACCCCCTGCGCACCTGGTACTGGCTTTGTGATAACTAGAAATTCTGGCATTTTTCTATATTATCCAGTGTGATAACCTTTTCACATTTTATAGAGCAAAGACAAGCAGTTACTCTTCATATTGCAATATCTGTGTTTGACTAGGAACAATAGTATTTTTATGGAACATTTACAAAATTATATTTTTTAAAAAAACAATAAAAAACAAACAGTTGTGGGATCGAGCTGGGGAGAGGAGGAGAGATAGGGCAAATGCTGGAGCCAAAATGAACTGTGGGGTTTCGCGTATGTACATGGGACGGAGGTGGCCACATCCCAGGTCATCTCAGGTGTTTTCCAGGGTTCCTGTGGTTGGTTTGTCATTTCCCTTGGATAACAACCAGGAAGAAATCCCAATGCCCTGGCCCATGGCGGTGACCGCTGGGCTGTTCTGGGACCTCCCCCTGCCTGGGTTCCTGCCCTCAGACGCCTTTCCAGAGCTGACCACATCCCGCCTCAGGCAGGGCCACCCTCAGTGGTAGCAGAGCTCCTGGGGGAACCTGGGGAGGGGCCTTGTGCAATGGTGGGCCAGGCCAGAAAATGCTGGTCAGTACTCTTGTTTGGTTCATGGCATAAATTATTGCTGTCTTTTAAAAAAATTTAAATAAAATGTTTCAAAGCATCTATAGCACCTTAGACCAGTGGGTTTCATTCTGAGAGTATTAAAAGTGGAGGGCTGCTGTGGTCACTATGACCTTCCTCTGCGTGAGGTCTGCAGGTGTGTGTCTGCCCCCAGGCAGCTCCAGCTTAGAGCAAAGCTGGCTTTAGAGTCCTTATGAAGAGGACATGGTGACCAGAAAGGGTGCCATGGGACAGCCGTCCTGCCCACTTCTCCTAGACCTGCCAGCCTCTGCCACCAGCGGTGACTGGGAGGACAGTGTTCTGCTGCTCCTCCCATGAGCATGGCACTTCCCAGGACACTGGAGGCTTCTCAACCTGTGACCCTCCCTTCCTGGCCTGTTTCTACCTCTCCCAGAACAAGTTCTTGAACCGCATCTGGTCCCTTGTGACAAACCCAGGCAAAGGTTTACTGAGTGTTGGTGGCATTCATCTTCCTGGGCCTGAGATAGGGTCCACTGAGGCTGGCAGGCTGGGCACCTCCCCAGGATCCCTGGCTGGGGCTGGTCTGAATGGGGTCCGTTCTGGGGCCCAGAGCTGGCCATGGCGGCCTTTGGGGGTGGTCTTCAGAACGCCCTTGAGGTGAGGCTCCATAACCCCCCGGCAGCCCCCATGCGGTGGCCACTGTCCCTGCTGCCGGTTCTTGGGGCCTCACAGCCGTCCCCGTAGCCTGCCTCACGCCCCCATGTGTACCCTCAGCCCCTGAGCCTCACTCGGCCACTGGAGGGTCGTGAGGAGCCATTTAGACGTTGGCACCCAGCCCTCCTCCACTGAAACATCGACCCAGGGATGGTGCTCCAAGGCCATCATCGGTGCCACAGCCCCTCCTGCTCCCCAAGTCACCACAGGCCTTTCGAAGCTGGCAAGAATCAACTGCTGGCCAGTGACCTGGTAGCTGGTCAGAGCAGAGCCCTGCACCTGCCTTGCTCGCCCATCGCCAGGCTGCTTCACCAGGCAGGGCTGTGTTCTGAACCATCCCTCTACAAAGGAGGTGGGTCTCCTGAGCTTAAAGCCATGGCAGGGCCAGGCAAGCAGAAGTCACAAGGGACCACTTGAGGGAAGAGTGGGACTTGGGCTGGAGTTACCCCCTTAGAAGCAGAGCTGCCTGACAGCCTGTCCTTTCCATCACCTTCCAGAAGGAGGCCGATGATATAGCGTACCCGTGCCCCAGGGGAGTCCTCCAGGCCCAGCCTCAGCGTCCCCCAGGGCCGACAGGAAAGGCAGGGCGGCACAGCAGCTGAGGTCCCCTCTTGCAGGAGGCCAGAAGGCTGGGGTCCTGGGACTTCAGCCTCAGTGCGGCCCTCCTGCCCTGCCCTGCTGACCGGCCCACCAAAAGCACAGCCCAAGCATCACATTCCTGGGCCTCCCTGAAGGGGGCGGGAGCAGGACCTGTCAGCCCATCAGAGGACCTGGAGCCAGCTAGGGCAGTGCTGGGACCAGCTGGGCTCCAGCACCTGGTGCAGGCGCTTCCCCTCCCTGCTGCTGCCCAATTTCTCTCCACCCTCCAACCCAGCACCTTTCTCTCCCACGAGCCTCCCCTGCACTAGTGTCTTAAGTACTGACCTCCTACAGGGCCGGCTGAGCCTCCCCTTGGCCAGTACCCTTGTCCCTTCTCCCCCCAGGGGTGTGTGCTACCTGAATCAGACCCGCAGTGGGCACGTGGGGGCGCCTCAGGCCAAAGCCACTGCACCAGCAGCCTCCTCTCACTTTGGATGAAATCTGAGCTGGAGCCAAATGTCTGAAATCCGTGCAGATGGGCTTCCCAGTGAGACTGGGGGCCCCAGACCACAGCTGGGATGCCAGCCACAAACCCAGGCCAGCCCCTCGTGTTCCTCCCCAGGTCCCACTGCAAATCTACAGGGTAGCCAGAGCCAGACCCTTTGAAAGACTGCGCCCCAGGCTTCCCACTGTCTTGAGTGTAGGCGCAGATTCAGAGAGCCACCGCTTTAAGCTGGGGGTTCCTAAAGCCAGGGTCTCCTCCACCCTGACAAACAGGGACTGATAAACTCCGGCAGCTTTTCTCAGCAGCATCAAGCCAGACAGTCCTTATGTCCAGGGAGCACACGCCTATGCCCTAGGGTGTCCCCAGATGGAGGTGGCATGCCCTTTCCTATCATGTTAGGCACTCCGTACTGCCTAGAAAGCGCCTACGGGTTCCCAGGTACCTGTAACCTTGACTTAAAGGCAGGACACCCAAAGCACAGAGCCCTCTAGGCTAGGCTTCACTAGCCTGGGGCTCCCAGGAACTGGCCACCAGCTCTGGGCACTCACGGACAGCTGGGCAACACACAGGGGACAGCCACACAGGCCCACTGCAGAGTGGCCTCCTAAGCGGGCTCAGTTCAGCCTGGGTTTGTGCGACTCCAGGCCAGCCTTTTCAGGAAATACAAGTGTGCACAGGGGTCTGGCGCCAGAAAAAATAAACAAGTAGGTCTGCCTGCTTTACCTCATCCTCAGGGGACCCAGCAGCCTGTCACACAGAGCCATACCCTCCCCCAATCCCTTGGACATGCTAGGTGGTACCTTGGGGGTCATCTAACGTAGGGCCATCTTTATTTAGGTTCACAAGCCCCTGGGAAAATAGGCTGAAGTCACTGCTTCCGTTTTCTAGATGAAGAAAGAAATTCCAAGAACCTGCCACTAGCGGCAAAGGGCCTGATATGCCGCGGCCCTGGTCCCAGTATGGACTCTTCCTACTGGCGCACCTTGACAAGCTCTGAGGCATCTCTAGGGGACCACGTGCCTCTGCCCCCAGGGTCTGGTGCGAGGGAGGGTGTGTCCTCATGACACAGCTGTAGTCAGTGTGCCCAGGCACCAGGGTGAGCCAGCCCTGTCAGAGATGACTCTGAAAAGGCTGTCTGCGCCTGTGTTCCCATCCACCCCCTGGTGCTGACACCCCACACTGCAGATCTTCCTCCTAACACTCTCTCTAGGGTACCAGGGCTCCCCACCTCTGTCCCTCCCTAAGCATGCTCGTGGGGAGGGAGCCTTAAACTCACTCACTGCAAGGCATCCAGGACTGATGGGGTCCAAGGCGCCTTCACACAATCATCCTCAGGAACGCATCTCTAGCAGCACACTCTCAGACAGCCGGAAGCCAGTAGGGGCGGCTGGCCTCCCACCCAGAGCCTGGGCCTCAGCTCAGGAAAAGGACAGGCAACTGGGTGGGAACAAGGCCAGCTGAAACCCGTCTGTTTCCTCTGAGAGTGGCCCTCACAGTCACAAGGGTGGCCAGTGGCTGGACCACTCCTGGTGTGGGCTCCTCTCAAACGACAAGTAGAAGAGGCAATAGCTGGCAGACTGTTTCGTTGGACCTGCACCTCCCTCGAGAGTCTATGCTATCAAACCTCTGAAAACACCTGGAGAGGAAGGGGTGGGCAGGGACCAGAATGGGCCACTGGGAAGTGCAAACAGCACCAATGTAGTGCTTTCCTAGAAACTCTGATCACTGCTGGTACATGGGTTTGTGGGGCTCTGGTTAGTTCTCCTTGATTGGCTGGGCAAATTGGGGCAAGCCAGGTCACACCGTCTGTGTGAGTGTCCTGGGGCAGCCGTAACAAAGCATCACAGGTGCGTGGCTTCCACAACAGAAATTAATTCTCCCACAGCTTGGGAGGCAGAAATCCATGGTCCAGGTGTTGGCCGGGCTGGTTCGTTCCGAGGGTTGTGAGGGAACACCCACCCTTCCCTGCTCTGCCAGGCTAGCCGCCTCCAGCATCCTTGGCTCACAGATGCAGCATCTGACCCATCAGCTTCACGCGGCTTTCTCCTGTGCCTCACGTCATCTGCCCTCTGTGTGTGTCTGTGTCCAAATTTCCCCTTTTATCAGACTACCAGTCATCAGATCGGGGCCAAACCCTAAGGACCTTGTCTTGACGACACCTACAAAGACCCTATTTCCAAATAAGGCCACAACCACAGGTGCCAGGATTAGGACTCAATGTCTTTTGGGGATACATGCTTCAACCCCTAATGCTGTCCGTCAGTTCATTGACAGCACATGCTGAGTAGAAAAGAACAAGGCGTGAGCTCCAGCTTGCTGCCACCTGGAAAGGTAAACTCCTAAATATAAGGAACAGCAGCTGGTAGCTGTAATCTTAGTATGGTTGTGCTGAGTTGCCTCATGGATTTCTGGAGAGTGCTGGAGCCACTGCTTGGCACCAAAGTGGCCGAGAGCCCCTTGAGAATTTGACCCACTGGCCCTGACCCAGCCCAGGGACAGAGCCAGCTGGGCTCCTACAGAGCTGTCCTGCTGAATGTGGTGGCCAGCATGCCAGGCCAGAGAAGACACCTGTGGACCTGTTAGACCCACTGCTGGCTCCTTTGGAATGTGCCTTGAAGGATCCTGCAGTTAGTGGCTTCTGGAGAGCCTGCCCTAGGCCTGGCTGCCTGTCACAGGAGCCCGGGAACCCAGGAGGCGCATCCTGGGGTCCTGGACATGTTCCGTTGGCAGGACTCAGCTCCTTGGCTGGAAGCTGCTGTGGAGGTCAGAGCCAGCTGAGATGCCTCTTTGTTAGCCTCGAGGACAGGTCGCACCTTGCTGCACTCTGTGCCCTGGTGGTTGGGCAAGTGAGAAAAGCACAACACACTGACCGAGTAAATATGAGACCACATGTACTGAGGTTCAGCACTCTAGTGAGGACTGACTGACAAGATAGGGACGGCCTTGAGAGAGAACCACCCAACACATGGGACTTCCAGTCTCTCCAACAACCAGCTCCACTGTGCGAACAGAGATGAAGAAAGGGTACAGTGGGGTGAGGAGCTGGAAACCGAGCTGTGGAACCAACAGACCCCTCCCCTCAAGGCCAGAGCTCACCTGCTGATGCCCAATCTCTGGATCACATGGGAAAAGCTCCTGTGATCTCACACATGCGCACATGTGTATTGTACATATGCAAGAACAGAACACAGGTCTGCACACATGCACATACATGCATGCACACACACTGACACACATGTGTACACAGCACATGTGTCCCTGCTCAGTTCTCACCTTCCTGCCCCAGCCCCCAGGACCCTCCTCAGCATCCAACATCACTCTCTCTGGCATGCCCTAAGGTATCTAGGCCTCTACTGCCTGTCTTATAAGCTGTGTGCGGAGGGACGATATCGCTTCTCAGTACCCCCATATCACACGGGATGTGACCACTGAACCCCAGTTTAAGAACCAGTATCACCTCTAACAATCAGGCCCCAAAATGGAATGAGCAGCTATAAGTGGTAGTGCGTCCCCTCACTGGGGGTGACCAAGCACACACTGGCCACCAATCTGACCAGATGGTGTGGTCAGATGTATAGAATATACGCATAAAAAGAGAAAACATCAACGTAAGTGAGATTGTAACAACTGACCTGCGGCGCATGGGGCTACCCTACTTCCTGACTTGGACACTGCCAGTTCGCCCGATGATCAGGCATGTGGGTGGTTCTTGGGAGCTGTCATCCCCTGGGTCCTTGGTGCCCAAGGAAGACTGCTATGGTTTCTGCAGGAAAGGTTGACCTCGGTTCCCTGCACGTCATGCTCTCGGTGAGAGAGAGGCCCGGTGGGAAGTGGGTTTCCCACCCGCAGGGCAGGGCATGAGGCTTCACCGCCAGGCACAGCGGTAGTATTGAGGACAGGAGGACACAGAGCAGAACAAATGGGGACGGCTGCACCTCCCCCACCCCCCGGGCTGCTCAGGTAGGGACAGGCAGACACTGAGGTTTTCCTCTGTGGGTCCCACTTGGGTGTAGCCATGACACAACCCTATGAGTCACAGCTGAAAGCGAATCCGTGCTACCACAGAACCACTGGGAGGGACTGCAAACTTTCCTTCAGGTTATTTGTTATGGCAACCCTAGGAAAGGGATAAACTGCCCCTACCCACCGGCACTCCAAGGACCCTCTGATCCCTGGGACATTTCCAGGATGTAATCAGCAGATTCTCCACAGGGGTGCTCCAGCTACCCTAAATCACAGAGTGTCTCTCTGGGGATTAAGGAAGTCATCTTGGTCCGCGGCCACACAATGGGTTGCTGGGTAAGGAAGGACAGTGTGAGTAGAGGGTTGGCCCAGGTATCTGCGAGTGTTATCTGTGTCTGGGAGGGGGAGAGAGAAGGAAGAGGGTATAAATAGAAACCTTTCCAGGCCCAGGAACAGGTGAATAAGCAGAAGGCAGCCACATGTCCTCTGAAAGCCACATGCGTGGCAGAGTGGTGCCAGGCCGTGGCCCACAGGACCATCCATGCACTTCCTGCCCTTCAACGGGCCCTCACCAAACAACAGACCGGGTACACACACCTTGGGTAAGGCTGGAATTGTGGGCCTGGGTCCCAAACCCACCACTTCTCAGCCTCTCGGAGCCTCAGTTTTCTCATCTGTAAAACTGTGGGAACGTAAGACACTGTGTGACTCGGCCCTCCTTCCCACTGTTTCCGCAAGGGTTCTTCTACGGGCTCACCACCATCCCCACCATCCCCCCCAAGCCCACAGCTGGCAAAGAGCACCAGGCTATATGCAGCACCTGTGCCTCAAAAGGCTCTGTGGGGAAGGTAGGCCTGCTACACAACCATGGAAACACCCTGTGGCTCTCAGGGGCCAGAGACTGCCCCATCTCACCCCTGAACTCATGAAAGGTCCACATAAACGGGGACCAGACAACCAAACTTGACTCACCCAGCTCTTTGTAGCACTGAGAATTCCAAAGGATACAGAAGGAGGGACATGGCTGCCCAGCACCACAGACAAGCTGTTTACAGTGCACACGCTTTGCCCTCTTTGATTAAACTTCGCGTTTAATCAGAATTCCGGGCTGTGTCCCTTCTCCCACCAAATGAGCTTTCTGTGGGGTCAACTCCTAGGGTACTGTCTCCAGGGGGAGGGGGCCCGCCGAGAGGGGGCCACTCCTACCATTGCAGTTTTGCGCACGAGGCGGGGCGGGTGTAACTGGAGGGAGCAGGGGTTCTCGCAGCCTGGGCTCCGCACACGCTCCCACGCCGTGCTCACTGAAGGCGGCTGGATTTCTATCCAGCCCTGACCTCCGCCCTTTAGTCGGTGGCGAGTGAGTGTGCCAGGCCCCAGGGGTCGGCGTGACTCGCGGCGCGCGCCAGGGAAGTCCCGTGGGCAGGACACGCCAGCCACGCGCTCCCGCCCCCACGCCGCGCACCTGTCCTGGGCGTGGCCCCTGAGCTCTATCCCGCGGTTCCGCCCCGCCCCGGCCGCGCAGCTTGCTGGTTGGCCGAGGCGGTGCGCTATGCTAATGAACCTGACCCTGCCCGCACCTGCCGCGGCGCTGCAGACCCGCGCTGGTGGACTCGCAAGTGCAGCCCGCGCCCGCGAGGAATCATGCCGCGCTCCTTCTTGGTGAAAACGCACTCCAGCCACAGGGTCCCCAACTACGGGCAGCTGGAGACGCAGAGAGGTAGGGGCTGCCAGGGTCCTCAGCCCCCGCCCAGGGCTCGGGCTCCCGCGGGGCAGGAGGGGAAGCGCGGGGGGTGGGGGGTGGGAGTGGGGGGCACCTGTCCTAGGTGAGTGGAGAGGAGTTAGCTCGCTACGGCCGAGGCGCCAGTGCTGGAGGGAGGTAGGGGGCCCGAGTCAGGAGAAGCGGGTGGGGATTCTCTCCTCACTTAGAGAAGTTTCTAGGCCCCCGTTCACCTACTGGGCTCTCCCTCTACGGTCTGGCGTGCCCATCCCAGCTAAGGGAACCGGGAGCATCTTCCTGGGGCAGGAGGTTTGGGAAGGGTCCCAGGGATGGTGGGGGGAGAGACGGAGGGCCACCTGGGGCTGCCGTCCAAGGACGGAGCATCCTGGCTTGGGTGGTGACCACAGGGGACGCGAAGAGTGGGCATGGACTTTATCGTGCTAAGGCCCAGCTCGTCCAGCGTTCCGCGGGCCCCTCCAGCGCCTCCTCACCCCTCCCGAGGGTCTCCCTCCTTCTGGCCTCTCCTCACCCCAGTGGAGGTTGCCCAGGGCAGGCTGGGCTAAGGGGCTGCAATCCTCACCCTAGGGGCTCTGTGGGGAGACGGAAGTCCAGGACCCAAGCACTGTCCTCTTATTCCCTTTCCCTGCTAGGCACAGGGACATGAGGAGGTCCCAGGGCAAAGGACTCTAGAATGGTCAGAGCTGTCTGAGATAGCTTGGCAGCTTCTTGGGGCAAAGACACCCTAGGGGACTGCTTGGTGATTCAGAGGAGAACAGGGGAAGAAGCGACACTGGGGAGGCCAGGGCTCCCAGCTGGAACCCCTCAGAGCCTCAGCGCTTGCAGAACCCAGCCTGGGGAGGGAGGGAGTCGTTCACCGGTACTGAGGCCCCGCTGCCACCAGGGGGCGCCTTCCAGGACCAGGCATCTCACCTCTGTGTCCTGAAATCAAGAAGCACCACCAACAATTTTATAAAATAGAACAGAAACCATCAGAGAACAGTGCTCCTAGTAAAGGAAACTTCTGTTTCGGATATATATGATGGAAAGTTGAATTTACATGGGTTATAGTTTTAAAAGTTTAAAAAACCATTGTGTAGAGCAGCGGTTTTCAACCTTCCTAATGCCGCGACCCCTTAATACAGTTCCTCATGTTGTGGTGACCCCCAACCATATAAAATTATTTTCGTTGCTACTCTATAACTGTAATTTTGCTACTGTTATGAATCATAATGTAAATATCTTTTTGTTTTCCGATGGTCTTAGGCGACCCCTGTGAAAGGGTCGTTCGACCCCCAAAGGGGTCGCGACCCACAGGTTGAGAACCGCTGGTGTAGAGTCCAATCATACAGTGTGCCCTACTTCACCATTTGTGCAAATTCAGGCAGCCGTGTAAGGCCCAGCAATGGACTGTCCGAGAACAGCCTCACACAGTCCGTTAGCATTCTCTGCTACCCTCCTCCTATCTTTTCTCACCCAGCCAGAGCCAGAGATTTATTTCAACACATAAGGAATAAGAAATAGGCTGTGGGCTGTTTGGAGATGTGGGTGTTGGGGAGACGCAGAATCTAACTCTCACCGGGTAACCTGTTTACTTTGGGGTCCTGCCATTTTCATCCGGGTCAAGTATGGGCATGCTGCCTCAAATACTGGAGCAACAGGCTGAGGGCACATCCATCCAGGAGGCAGCCGCTCTGGACCTGGGAACGTTGGCAGGAGGCTGTGTGCACCATGTCACGATGGTGAGGGGTGATCAAGAGGTGACTGAAAGCTAGTTATTTTACATATGGTGGCCTGCCACCAAGTGCTCTGAGTTAACATCCTGTGGGAGCTTGGGGGTTGCACCGTGAGCTGGTCCTGAGGTGCGACAAGTGCCTGGCAGTGAGGGAGCCTTCCATGAGAAGCCTTCAGGGGGGCTGTTTTGAGATCCTGTAAGATATTCCTCTTTCTTTGTTTCTAAAAAGGAACTGAGATTCCTCCTGTAGATCCCGTGGAGTCCGGGCCATCCTTATTTCCCTAGACAATACGTCCATCTTTCAGGCCTTTCCCGTCTTGCCAAGCTGCTGCTGGCTTAGATGAAGATGGGCTTGAGATTGGAGACAAGATACAAGTTTGAGAACACAACGTGTTGGGACTCAGTCTTCACCTTTCCATTCTCTCTCCCTCTGCCCTTCTAGAGATCAATGGCGCCTGTTCTGCCTGCGGGGGACTGGTGGTGCCCCTTCTTCTCCCAGACAAGGCGACCCCTCCTACACATGGGGACCCTGCCCAGCTCTGGAACCACACCTCCATCATCACCTGCATCTCCCTGCCCCTCCCATGTAACGAGGAAGCTCGGGGGGCCTCTGAGCCAGACCCCCTGGAAGTCAGCCGGGTGGACCCTCGGGCTGGCCGGGGCCCCAGCGTACCCCTCAAAGACAGCCTGAACCACCTCAACCTGCCCCCGCTGCTGGTTCTGCCCACGCGGTGGCCCCCAATCCTGGGCCCAGACAGAGACCAGGCTTCAGACAGACTTCTGGGGGCTGAGCAGGCCCTCTGCCCCCCAGGTGGCTTCCAGTGCCTCCACTGTCATAAGCCCTACCACACGCTGGCCGGGCTGGCCAGGCACCGGCAGCTGCACTGCCACGTGCAGGCTCATCGCTGCTTCACCTGCAAGTACTGCGACAAGGAGTATGCCAGCTTGGGCGCCCTCAAAATGCACATCCGCACACACACGCTGCCCTGCATTTGTGCCATCTGCGGCAAGGCCTTCTCCAGACCCTGGCTGCTCCAGGGCCACATCCGGACCCACACAGGTAGGACACCGCTGGGTCCGCAAGGGGGATCTGGGTAGGGGCGGGGGTGGGACCTGGGGGTTAGAAAGAGGGGAGGGGTGATTTTATGAACAAGAGACTAGACATTCACACAGCTTCTGCTTGCCAGTGTGTCAATCCATGTCTTGGGGCTATAGCATAAAGTCCCACAACCTGGGGGGTTCAAAACATCAGAAATGTCCTCTCCCACTGTCTGGAGGCTGGAAACCTGAAATCCAGGTGTCCCAGGGCTGCCTCCCTCCACAGGGTCTGGGAAGGATCCTTCCTGCCTCTCCCAGCTCCTGGGGCTCCAGGCATTCTTTGGCTAGTGGCTTCATCACTCCAAATTCTGCTTCCGTCTCCACGTGGTCACCCCTCACTGTGTGCCCGTGTCCAAGTTCCCCTCTTGTTATAAGGACACCGATCATATTGAACCAGGGCCCACAAACTGCAGCATGACCCCATCTTAACCTGATGACATCTGCAAAGCCCCTATTTCCAGTTAAGGGCACATCCTCAGGTACTGGGGTTTAGGACTAAGATGCATGTCTCTTTTTCGGGGGGGACATAATTGAACTCATAACATCTGGCGAAATGCAGGATGTATAGGGCTCCCGCAGGAACTGACTTCTTACATTCCACGGCCTTCCAGAACTCTGGAGCAGAGGGAGAGGGGAGCAAGAAAGGCCTGGCCTGGGGGTGAGAACCATAGGGGTCACAGCCTATCTGAAGGGCAGAAAGGACAGCTGGGACTTCACTCAGGATTTGGGGACCTGGAGCAAACCTGCTTGGGTGACAGGGTGGCCAGCACCCCACAGGAAACAAAGGAGACAAGAGCAGCTGTGGAGAGGTGACAAAGACAGAAACAGAGGAAGGAGACAGCTGAAGGAGGCCTAAGAACTTCAGCCTTTTCACTCTGTAGATTACAAAATACTGCCCAGAAAGAGCCGAAGGGGCCTGCTCTGCCCAAGAGCAACCAGTGGCTGAACTGGACCTCAGCCCCGGGGCTTTGCTTGGAGCCCAGGACTTTGTCAAGCACACTGTACAGAGCGGGAGACAGGAACAGAGAGACAGAGCTCCCGGAATAAGACTTCGGTCCTGACTGCAGGCCCACAGTTGCAACACACACTTTCTATAACCGGAGCCTCCCTAATCCTAAATCATGGCTCCCTGACGAGAATCTTCTGAGTCACACCTGGGTGGAGACTGGAAAGAAGGGTTTTGCTGGAAAGGAGCCTTTTCCAGGCTGGAAATCCTTCTTGGTTTTCCTTGACCTTTCGCTGAGGATGTCACACACCATCAGAGGCTCAGTGCCCTTGGCCTGGGGGCCAGGTGGGTGGGAGGCCCCTCAGGAGGCTGGCCAGGCTGGGAGCGTGCCCACGTGAGAGGCAGCGGGGACTGCAGGCTGGCGCCTCTCAGGACTCGGTAGTGCTGCAGGACTGGAAGCCACTGTACACAGGCAGAGGAGAACAGGTGACTTTCAGTGACCTTTCCTTTTATACTTGTCAGAGCCGTCCTGGGGGCCAAGGTCCCAACAGAATGACTTTGTCCAAATCCCTGGTCACCTGATTGGAGGTGGCCCGGAGGCTACAAGGATCTTAGCCTTTCCTGAATGCCTGCCTCCTATGCAGGACAAGGGCTCCACTCCTTCCAGCTTGCCTTCATGGTAGACTGTATGGGAGCCTGGCCAGTCTCCACCACTGGCTTTCCGTGGGCAGGCTGCCAGAAGGTGCCCGTGCTTCTCACCTCCAGATTCGGGTGGCATAGGGCCCCAGGAGAACTCTGGAAGAGAAAGATCTAGCAGCTGTGGTGGTAGGTGTGGAAAGAGCTGTGGCAGACCTGTGCTCTTAGGGGTAGGCGTATTCTTCCACCCCGGCCCCAAGCAGCCCCAACCTTGGGCACTCCTGTGGCCTCTCAGCCTTAGCGTCTCCTCCTAGCGTAGGGGCTAAGGCCCCCATCACTTATGTCCTAGGGAAGGGGTGATGACAATACATGCATCCCAATTGAGTGAGCATTTGGAGGGGGAAGGGTGGGTTATTCATTTATAAATAGGGACACTTGAACCCTGGGGCCGCCTTCCCAGGACACCCCAGAGAGTCACTCACCTGGCCCTCCCCCTTGCCTCCCCCAGGGGAGAAGCCCTATGCCTGCTCCCACTGCAACAGGGCCTTCGCCGACCGCTCCAATCTCCGGGCCCACCTGCAGACACACTCTGACACCAAGAAATACCAGTGCAAGAGCTGCGCCAAGACCTTCTCCCGCATGTCCCTCTTGGCACGGCACGAGGAATCTGGCTGCTGCCCTGGCCCCTGAGAGCCATGGTTTTGGTGCAGGTAGGCGGGACAGGACCTCACCCCGAGAGTCCATGGCTAGCACCCCTCGTGGCAGGCCCTTGCTGCCTGGTGTGTGCCCAGAGGAGCCAGGTGTCCTGGGAGGGCAGGAGCCCAGCCACCCGCTCTCAGGCACGTCCTCCTGCCTGCTGCAGCCTGCTTCCACTCAGAACCAGAGCAGCTCAGCAGGCCGCTAGACTGAGCAAGGGCTTCTGCAGATCTCCCACTCCACTCTGCCCACTTAGAGGGGAGTTCTCTCCCAGGGACAACTTTCACTGAAACAGGAACCACCATTCTGTTTTCTACCTGCTCTGGTTTTAGGTTCTCTCTCTCCAAGAGTTAAAGACTGTTGGGAGACTGCCTCCAGCATAGACAATTCCTGCCATTAAGCTGACGAACACGGCTGCCTTTGGACCTCTTTGCAACTCCACACGAACAGTCTGACTTGTGCTGAGCGGATCACACAGTCTAGCCCTTGTGGGCAGAGCTACCTCAAGGCTCACCTCCACCTGCCTTTGCTTTGGGATCTGGGCCACGCTGCCTCATGTCACATATACGCACACATACCCTCCCTACCTCACTAGGCTGCCCCGGGGATGGAGCAGCACTGGGAAGACCAGCAGCTAGGCCCCCATCCACAATCGTGAGGCAATAAAGAGTCCGTGCACTCACATCTGTTATGTCCTCTGGGGGTCTGCGTCTTTCCAGTCCCCTGTGTCTACAGAGGAGGCCAAGCTCTGGGAAATTCTCCACAGGCAACAGGACTCCCTGATACCTGGGCCTTTCTGGGGTCAGAGGAGGGCGAGACGGGTCAGGGCATCGAACGGTGATGTTGTTATGGGATGGGGAGCAAGGCTGCGGGAGGCAGGATCCGGGTGAGCAAGGGTGCCTTCTGGAAGAAAAGAGATGGGAGCTGGGAACCCATTAAACCGTGGAAGAAGGACTGACGGACATGCACTCAGGCTGGGGGTGAGTGAGGGCTTGCAAGAGAAGAAGTGTAAGGATACCAAGGCCAGGAGAAAAGGCCAGGGGTGGGCAGCGAGCGCTGTGTGGCAGGGTGTTCATTTCCCCCTAGGGTCTTAAGAAGAGAGACCCAGTCTGGTATCTGCACACTTCTCCACTGATACCACAAGGAGGTGTCTTCATTGCACCATCTCGCCGAGGGGCTGCGTCTCCACGTCTGTCCACAGTACTGTCGTCGTTTTTCTGCACACCCTCTCCTGAGGCCGTAGGCATCTATGAACTGAGCGAGTGACCCAGACCTTTGACCCTGCCCGGATACACGTGCCTTCCCAAACCAACTCAGATGCCAACACATAAGAGCCCCCTGCCCCAGGGTCCTACACCCACTGCCCCAGTATAGTGGCGTCATTTCTCCTAGGTGGCCTCCTCTCACCCCTAGGTCACCCGTTAGACTGGTTTCACTTCTTACCACCGTGTCTTAACAGTCTCCAGCTGGACCCTGGAGGGAGGGTAGCATCAAGGAACAAAGGAGGTCCGAGTCTAACAGACTGAGCCCTTGACATTGGGAGGGGACACCTGCTCCTCTCTGCAAGAGCGATGGCGTGCTGTCAGCAGCTCCACTTCTGGCTCCAGCCAAGGGACAGAGTTAGGCCCCTTGGACCTGGCCCTGGAATGGAGCCACACAGCAAGAGACCGCCCTCTCTCAGCGCTGAGCCATCAGACCTGCTGAGCCTCCGCTGCATGTGAGGACATTCAGGAGCATTCACCAGGACCACTCCAAGCGCCAAGTACCTCCCTCTGCAGCCACCTGCTGCTGCAGCCCCAGCCCTGGCAGTCCCCGCTGCAGATTCCACCTGGTGCTCATCAGGGGATGAAGGGCCCTGGGAGGCTGGTTTGACAGTAGCCATTGGAAGGGCTTTGGGGGCATCCCAGAGGAAACTTGACCTTGGTCTTGGGCTTCTCTGGACCAAAGTGACCTCAATGAAACAGACCACCCAGGGAAGCCCCTGCCTGGCCTACAGCAGACCATCTCAGCCAGTGGAACGAAGACACTTCTGAGGCTGGGAATACGCCCTTTAGCTAATGTATCAGTTTGCCATGGCTGCTGTAACAAAGTCCCCCACACTGGGCAGCTTAAACAGCAGACATTTATTCTCCCACAGCCCTGGAGACCAGAAGGCTGAGACCAAGGTGTCAGCAGGGCTGGTTCCTTCTGGGGCTGTGACGGAGAATCTGTCCAGGCCTCTCTCCCAGCTCCTGCTGGTTTGCTGGCAATCTTTGATGCTCCTTGGCTTGTAGAAGCACCATTCCATCTCTGCCTCCGTCTTCGCATGGTGTCCTCCGTGTGTGTGTGTGTGTGTGTGTGTGTGTGTGTGTGTCCAAATTTCCCCCTTTCTTAAGGAAACATGTCATATTAGGTTAGGACCCACCCTAAGGATCTCCTTGTGACTACATCTGCAATGATCCTATTTCCAAATAAGGCCACATTCTAAGGTACTGGGGGTTAAGATTTCAACATATAAATTGGGGGGACACCATTCACCACTCCCAACAGCTGATGAGAACACAGTTTGCCAGCTGTGTCCCTGTGCTTGGGCTTAAGGCAAGGAGAGCTAGATCCTCTTCCTCGCTAGTCCACAAAGGATGGAGGGGGACACTGCATTCTAACTGACAAGAGTTAGAAACACCTCCAAAGGTCTGAGTCCCCGGCCCAGCACCCATCCCCTCTCTAGTGTCTGTGCCTGTCCCCACCCCCCCTCCACTGTCCTATCAGGGAACCCTGCAGGGGTGAGAACAGGCCTGTGACCTAACAAGATGATCCTCCCCCCACACTGTCCCCCGAGGTGCCCGGCCCCTCTGCCAAGTGGGGTCAAGCTGCCTGCGGATGGGTGCCTCTCCCCAAGCCTGGCAAAGAGGAAAGCTCCAGCCAGTGTTTGTGCTGCGCCCAGCCAGTTCACAGGATGCTTTTTTTTTTTTTTAAATAGCATCCAGATGCCTGAAGGAAGCTATATTGTAAATTGTGTTCTATTTCTGGGCCCCAATATCTAAATGAGGCGATGCACCTGTTGAGTATGAAGGAAGGGAATTTCACAGGCCTAAAATAAAGTCGAACGTTTGCCCTTCTGTGCCGGCCCATGGAAAATGCTCTTATATTTATATCTGGGCTGGCACAGGGCAGGGGTAGTGAAGGGTCGGTTGGCAGAGGGGTGAGGAAAGGCCCAGGCACCTGCCAGGAAACTGACAGAATGAATCGGGGGACATCCCACTCGGAGCCCGTCGGCTATAGTCAGGCCACGAAGCTGCCCCATCCCCTCACCCATCACACACTCTCGGCTCACAGCTTCCCACCCCGCACCCACCTGTCCGTGTTCCTTAGCCTGACCATCAGAATTAATCCAGGATGCCCGTTTAACATCTGGGTTTCTGGAGCCCTCTCCCCACATCTACAGAACGAGAATCAGAAAGGGGTCTAAGGCTCATTCGCAGTCATTCCTGGGTGATGTTGACATGGCCAGTTCTTGGGGTCTTCCTTCTCCTACCCAAACCTTTACTCCTCTCACCCCCACTCTTCTCCCTAAAGAAGGCCTTTTGATTGAACTACTCCAGGCATGTTTTCGGAACCTCTCTCCAAGGTAGGAGCGGGGGGGAGGGGAGGGACAGAGGCCCAGGACCTATGGAGTTGGAAGCAGGTGTTTTGGCTGTAGCCCGAGTGAAGTCTGGGTGAAAGAATGAGCCTAAAGAAATCAAGAGGAGAGTCGGCCGAGTGGCTCAATTGGTTAAGAGTTAGCTTAAGAGCGGAAGCTCTGAACAATAGGGCCGCCGGTTCAATTCCCACATGGGCCAGTGACGCTGCACCCGAGCTGAGCTGTCGCCGAGCTGCCAACAGGTGGCAGGGTGGCGCAACTGGTGTAACAACAAGATTGCCTGTTCAATGGTGGGCTGTGCCCACCCACAACTAAGACTGAACTCGGCAGCTTGAGCTGAGCTGCCACCCGGATGGCTCAGTGGATAGAGCCTGCGCTCTTAACAAGAAGGCTGCTAGTTCGACTCCCGCGTGGGATGGTGGCTACGCCCACCGCAACTAAGATTGAACACAGCACCTTGAGCTTAGAGGCCACGAGCTGCCAACGGGCAGCCCGATGGCGACTGGCACCCTCCACAACGAAGATTGAAGAACTTGGCTGTTCCCCTTCCCCAATTCCCCAACACTGTTCCCCTCCCCCAATTCCCCAATAAAATCTTTAAAAAATTTTTTTAAATGAAAGAAATCAAGAGGATTCCGGACAAGAGAAAAACCATGTAACGGGCTCTCCAAGGTTGGGGAGTACAGCTTCACAGCATGAAAAGTGCTCCCAGGACGGCACATGACAGGCGGACAGGGTTGGCAGCAAGTGCACAGGAAAGAAAACTACTGGGCATGACAGGCCTCTACTTTTTCTGACTCACAGACGCGAGTGCCTGACCTCCGTGAGCTCAAGCCCTGGAAACAGGTGTGAGAGGGAGGGACATCGTTTTCCAGTGGCCGGGTCCCTTACCCCACTCCATTGAAAGAAACCGTCTTGAAATTGCAGACCCATTAAGGTTATGCCTTCTCTTCCAGAGATCAAAGGGCTCTATAAATATCATTTTGGCCCCAAATATTCTAGGGGTTCTCTGGAAATTTGGAAATAGCCCACTTGTTACTGTCTATATTCAGAGAACCCACTCCTGGCCTCCACTTGGTGGCTAAGTATAGCTCCCTGGCAAAGTTCAATGGAACAAAAGTTTCCAGGCCTTCATCACCTTGTGGATGGCAGAACATTCCAGGGAGAGCACCTCAGCTGCCAAGACCCAAAGGAGCTCAGAGAGAGGGTAGAACTGATGCAGGGCGTGGGCAGCACCCTCCTCTCCCCCTTGAGCTGGGGAGTCTGCGGGACTCTATGGGAAAACAAGGGTGTCCTTGCCAGACCCAGGAGAGAGGTGCTCCGATTCCAGGGCTGTGGCTCTGCTGGGGTTGAGCCAATTCCATTACGAAGGCCTTAGTTTCTGTGTCTGGGAAAAAGCAATCGTGCTGACCTCTATTTCAGAATTCGGGAGAGTGCCAAGTAAACATAATAGTAAAAAAAGGCACTTAGGATACCGAAAATAAGATATCATTGATAACTTTAGACAAATCCTCAACCTTCGCTCCTCTTAAGACTCTCTGTCCATTTCTTGATCACCAAGTTCTGGCTGGAGTAACTCTCTCTTCCCAGCTGCCCAGGCTCAGCCCATAAGCTGCCCGAGAACTGGTCTGGCACCTGTCCAGGGCACCTGTAGGTGCCAGCAGAGCACTGGGTAGAGCTGAAGTAAATGGATGGTGCGAAGGGCGGGAGGGGCGAGGGGCAGGGATTCAGACCAGGGTCCCTCCTTTCAAGTGACCACGTACCATCATTGGGTATCCTGAAGTTGGAGGCCACCTTCCCACCATGTCAATCAATGCTGCCCCTCCCACCCCTTCACTTGTAATAGTCCACTCTCCCCCAGGATGACCTGGGAGCACCCATCACCTCCCCTTCCCCACACCTCTATCCCTCAGAACACCTCTTATTTTCACTCCTTGGTTCTCCCTATGACTGTTAACAGGTCCTTAATCACTTCAGTTTTGCTTATCTAGCTCTAAACAACAGCCCCCACTCCCTTTCCCAGGAAACAGGCCTATATGCATAGCTCAGATGAAAGTTACACCATTGACACCTTTATGGGTCACGCCTTAGATGAGAGGCATGAAGGCGGTAATGGAATCACAGGGGACCCTTCTGTGAAATCTGCATATTTACCTTTTGAAATGCAACTGTTGTGTATTGGCCAAAAAGAGGCTGAGATTGAGGACAGCCAGAAGCCTGATCCTGCGGCCATTCCTTTACTGAGCATGGAATGAGGGGTGCCTTGCTGCCCCCCAGGACCCCCTGTGGCACACCTGGATAATGTGTGGCCTTCTGTCCTGTGGCTCCATCACCTTGGTGGTGGTCATCTATTCCTCCTTTCCCAGAACCCTATGCCAGCAGGTCTCACAGGTGGCCTTTAGGCATCTCTCCAGAGAGACTATGCTAAGACTAAGACCGTTAGGCGCACATATTGAAAAATGCAAAAGCAGCGGGGGCTACACTGCGTCCCCCTAGGGCAGGAATAGAGAGAAGAGCCCAGCTGCTGATATCTATGAAGGCAGACACTAAGGAGATTCACAAAAATGCGAAAAAAGCCCCTGAACTCACTAACACTTTTTTTCAGAAAATAGTTATTTTTCACAAAAAAAAATGTTAACGTGATGATGGGTTCATTAATGATGACTTTAAATACATTTAGTAAATATTTTTAATTTCTATTATATTGTAATATGGATCAATAGTAAATAGATGTACCCCACATAAATAATAGCTCTTGGGGTCCTCAGTAATTTTGAGGAGTGTGAAAAGGGTCTGAGGCCAAGCTTGATAACCAGCATCGTACGTGAGATTCTAACGTGTGAACATGAACCCCTTGGTGCTAAAGAAACAGCCGTCCAGCCCAGCGCTAGAAGGAAAGCTTGCACGGGCCTCAGCGAGAGTTGGTTCTGCTGTTTCATGGGTGACTTTAGGGATTATTAGGGGTGACTCTATGTGTGTTTTTGGCTTTGTCTGCTGACTCTGGAAATGAATCCCTGAGGCCATGTGACTTCATTATGTGTGCAAAGATAGACCCACTGCATCAGCAGGAGAAGGGCCTGATACTTGCTGGGAGGAAGCCCCCACATTACTGACCCCCACGTCTGGTCAATTCACCTCCGAGGCTTTCAGACCAGCCTCTTCATCTCAATCCTCACAGTTATCACCTTAGTTCATGGTCTTGCAATCTCCCAGCCCAACAACTGTGGAATCCTTCTAGCCCTACATTTCCATCTTTGAGTCATCCTCCACCCTGCACCCCCAATGCAGCTCCACAATCACCCCCTAGCCTCTGTTCCAGCCTCAGCCTTGCCTGTCGCTGCAGTCTCAAGTTCAAGACCATAATCCTTGGCATCAAGCACAAAGCCACCTTCTCCCATGAACCCCCACCATATCATAGCAACCTCTATTATCCCAAATCCCTCACCTGTATCTGATCTGGGATAGACACGCGCGACAAGCATCAAGGGAATGAAGGATAATAAACAGGGAACAGGGCAAGGCTCAGTCTTAATCCGGCATTTTTTTTTTCCTCGTTAATCCATTTCTGGGGCTTATCTCACAATCGTGGCTTTTTCCCATTCTTGGAAAGGAATCTGCTCTCTTTAGCACAAAGTTAAGGACCACCACCAGCCCCAGGAAGCAGGGCAAGCAGCCCCCTCTTCCCCAGACTGTGTGGGCCAAGCCCTGGGTTGCTGTATCCAGCCAGGCTGTGGGGCAGGACAACATATGCACGCGTTTGAACGCGGGTGAGCTGGGTGCACGTCCCCTTGATGAAGGAAATACTTTCCATGGTGAGTGGCTCAGGTAGAAAGACGCCAAGGCAAGTGCAGAGTGGTGATGCCAGTCAGCTGGCCCCAGCTGGCAAGGGTTCCTTACCACGTGTGTACAGTCAGTGATGGCATGTTTGGAGCTCTTGTTTTGGAAAACTGGAAGCTATAGAAGCCGTTACTGAGTTACTCGCTGATTTAACCAAATGAACATTCTGTTTCTTCTGAGAGGCGACTACACTCGTCCCGCAGCTTCTGTTGGGACCAATAATCACTAACCCTCGCAGTGGATTGACACGGGGCGTGACACTGACATGACCCTAAGGCTTCATTCTCTATGAGGGAGAAGCTATCTTATCCCTCTTCTACAGGTGAGGAAACTGAGGAACGGAGAGGGTAAGCAGCTTGTCAGAGTCACAGAGCAGGTCAGTGGTAGAGCTGGGATTTAAGCCTAACCACTAGAGGCTGTCACCTTGCCTGCTTAGTAAGAAATTCTGAGGGGCGACCAGTTAGCTCAGGTGGTTAGAGTGCAGTACTCATAACACCAAGGTTGCCGGTTCAATCCCCACATGGGCCACTGAAGTGGGCCCTCCACAATTAGATTGAAACAACTACTGGACTTGGAGCTGATGGGTCCTGGAAAAACACACTGTTCCCCAATAAAAATTTTTACAAATTATTTTTTTAAAAGACATTAAAAAATAATAATAAATTCTGAGCTATCCTTTCACTTGAAAATCAGAACTAGGGTGCCACATCAGGATGACAGATACTGTTTTGCAGACTGGGGCCCGGGCGTGAGGTGAGACGGTCAGAGGGCAGCCAGGGGCATGTGCAAGAAGGGGAGCTCCTGGACCTGGACGAGTAGTTTGCAGCTCTGGAACTCAAGGGCAGGAAGCAGGTTCTCTTCCACCCCTGGTTAGGAGACGAGAAGGTGTGATAAACAGAAGGGAAATAAGGCTGGAAGGAAGCAAAAGGAATAGGAAATGCTCAAAACCTTATAGAGCTTGTCAGGGTTTGAGAAACAAGACAGAAACAGCAAAGAAGAAAGGAGAAAAGAGGGAGGTCAAAGGGCAGCGGCAGAGCAATGGGTCCAAAGGATCTCTCCTGAGCCAGGTGTGACGCCTTCCC
>NW_017731574.1:2464096-2468893 GCF_001890085.2 Hipposideros armiger
CTCCACACACACACCAACAGCTCAGCTTGGAGCCTAAATAACAGGTAACTAGCCCAGTGCAACACCTGGCACACAATAGGTGCTCAATAAATGCTCAGCCCTCTGCATTCTATGACTCACTGTTCTGGTCTTCCTGGTTTACAATGAGAGGCCTTCAGCCGTTTCTGTTGGAACTATCAACCTTTCAAGGAAAGATTGGCAGCTAGGTGCTGGCAGCAGCTGGAAGGCACCTCTGATGATCTGCCAAAATAACTGCAAGAGCCTGGGCACTACGGGGCCACCACGAAGCAGGTACAGATACCACAGAGGGTCCCTGTCACGGTCTGTAGTTAGGTGTGCACCAATATGCCTATACTCTGTGCTTTTATTCCTAAGTATTGGTGTAATACAACATATTATAATCTCTGTACCCATTTGCTAGGGCTGCCATGATGAAGCACCCCAGACATTCATTCATCACAGCCCTGGAGGCTGCAAGTCCCAGAACAAGGTGTCAGCAGGGCTGGTTTCTCCTGAGACTTCTCTTCTTGCCTTGTAGATACTGTCCTCATGTGGTCATCCTTCTGTGTGTGTCTGTGTCCTGTTTTCTTATTTCCTCCAGTCACATTGCATTAGAAGCCACCCTACTGACCTCGTTTTTAACTTAATTACCCCCTTTAAAGACTCTGTCTCCAAATACAGTCACATTCTGAGGTCCTGGGGGTTAAGACTTCAACACAGGAATTTTCAGAGGATACAATTCAGCCCATAAGAGCTTACTTTCAGAACCATTTAATCTTAAAAAATGAAACACTGACATGGCCTCCCAGACGCTGGTGTGCTCCCACCCCGTTCCAGGAGTCAGCCTTTAGTCTTTTGAGGGTGGTGCGGTTCTAGCGCCAGTTCAGGGGTGGAGGCACAGGCATGGGAGGGGAATTGACTTGCCCGGGGTCTCCTGGCTACAGTGGTGGGACCTAGACTTGAACCCAGCAGTCTTCCCCAGATTTGGGGATCCTTCTCTTGACTCTTTCCTGCTAGAGACAGCAGTTCTTTCGGAGGATGGGTGGGACTCTGATCAGATGGGTTCCTTGATTTTTCCCACCTTTACAACAGCCAGTCGCTTGCCTTTTCTGGAGCAGATCTAGAAGCCTCTTCGTCTAGACCTCCCTTCTCTTCCCCAGCAGTGTCTCCAGGGGGACAGCTCTCCAGGCGGTGAGGGCCACCACCCCAGCCTCCTGGCTGCCCCACTCTGTCGCAGAAGCTCCCTGGCACCTCTGACTAGGGCACCAATTCCTCACCAGGTACCCAAAGCTAATTCCTAAGTATAAATACATAAAATAAAAAGGGAATTAAAATCTAGAAATAAAGTCTTCTCTTTTACTGTTCTCTCTCTCTCTTTCTCTCTCTCTGCTAATGGAAAGAAAAGGGAGGCAACTGCCATTTGTTGAGTCCTGCTCCCTGCCAGGCGTGTCACCTCCTAACAGGCTCCCAACAAGAAGGATTCAGTAGGACATGGGGGTGCTGAGAGGCCATGGACCTGTGAGAGGCCCACTGGCCAATGACACAGCAGAGGCTCAAACTCTGGCTTCCCTTCCTCCAAGGAGGCAGACGTGGTAGCTATGAATGGAATGTACAAGTGGAATGAAGGAGTACCTGGAGTACTGAAAAATGTCAGTAATTTCAAAAGGGAGGAGTAGAAACCAGGCAAACAGACAAGGATAGGCCTCAGGCCAAGGTACTAGCCTCTTCCTCAGTGCGACAGGTCACTCAGAGGGCCCGCCATGCTTGGGTGAACACTCTGCTATTGTAATCTTGAAATTCTTTGTACATTTTGAACAAAGGGCCCACGTTTTCAATTTGCACTGGGCCCTGCAAATGATGTCCCTGGTTCTGCACTTGAGGATGGATTAACGAAGACACGAATAATTAAATGACAGCAGCGGAGGGGAGCCTTGCTGCTCAACGTTTCATCGGTGACACAGTCCTCTCTCCTCCAAATGCGTCTTCATGTGTCCACTTGTGTAACTTACTCTTGTGCTGCCTTTATTGTCATGTGATCTTTGTTCCAAAACACCATTTCAATGTGTTTATGCTGGGCTCAGTGAGTCTATTTTGCTTCCAAAATTGAAGGGCAAATATTTTAAAATGAGCATTGAGCAAAGACAACGCCTGTGGCTCTGACATGACGAGCACGTTAGATATCCTCAGGACCCATTCAAGGCAGTAAATCTAAAGCCAGCCATTCACCAGATTCCCTCCCTTCTCTGAGCCCTCAATTCATAACCATCCACCTAGTAGCTCAGATATAAAGTCTTGGCTTAATAACACAGCCTTACTGTAGTATAACTGGCATACAATCAAGTGCCCATGTTATGTGTACAATTTGATGAGCTCTGACATCTGTACACACCTGTGAGACCATCACCCCAATCGATGTAACAGACATATCCACCCCAGTAAGTTTCCTTCTGCCCCTTATAATCCATCTATCCCCCCTCCCCTGCTTTAGCCCCACCGCGGGCAACCACTGATCCATTTTCTGCCACTACAGGTTAGGTGGCATTTTCTAGCATTTTTATGAGTGGAATTTGCCATGATCTGTTATCCATCTCTTTCCCTCAGTCTCTACCCCCAGGTCCTCAACGTTATCTCATGTTTTCTTCCCATCACACTTCTGAGGCCTCAGACTCCTTCTATTGCCCCCTCCACTGCTGGTCCAGACCTTCCATGAAAGACTACCATCGTCTATGTCGCAACAGATGACAGATGTTGCAGACTACCGTAAATCCAAGTCACAACAGACAAACAACAGGTGTCATAGACCATCACACTAGGGGTCTTCCTGACTGAAGACGTCCTTGCTCCAGTTCATCCATGTCACCAATTATCTTTGCTCCTAGGACACAGTTAGTCGTGTCATTTCTCCTGAATCCAGACCTGTCTCTATGTCTGTGAGATGCATTTACAGCATCTCCTGGCCACTCACCACCGTCACCTGTGGCCTCTCACAGAGACCTGTGGTCTCTGCTCTGTGTTGTTCACTTTTTAAGAGTTGTCTCATCTCCACAAGTGGGTTGTCAACCTCCTCACCTGATACTGTGCCCTGCTGGAGGGTCACCCCAATAAAGGTTTGTGAATGCACACAGAGGAGCGTGCACAACTTCGGTCCAGTTGAGAAGGCGCAGAAGGCTTTAGAACCTGTTTGTGATTCTTAGAAAGTTACGCAGCTCTTCCCTGAAGAAGGAGAGAAGAGGAGGATAGTTTTGAAAGCCTGAAAATGTGAAGGCCAGGGGGTGACTCATCCTCACATGAAGCGTAAACTGAGGTCCGTTTCACTACCAGTCTGCGACACGTGCTCTCTTTAAACACGTAGTTTTCCATTTCTGCTACTAACTCCCCCACCCCCTTATTTCCACCTTTCCCAGGATGCCAGCAGACACTCTGCTGCTGAAAACACTCAGCCCAGCCAAGTAGGCCGTGGAGCCCCACGATATTGAATTCAACCTGTGAAAAAGAGATTAGTGATCTTTAGATATAAGTGTGTGAGAACAGCTAGGCTCAGAACATGTGTAGGCTGTTCAGCGTCAAGACTACAGAGAAAGCAGGGCCCACCACCCAACCCGCATCCCTGCGAGCAGACGCCTGGAGGGGCACGCTGGGGACCTTGGAGAACTAGTCTGAGTCCTCACAGTGAGGGGTGGAGGTTGGGGGCTCATTTTTCGATGCTTCCAATGACCACAAGCCCTGTATTCTTTTATGTACACCAAACATTTCTTAATAAACAGGAAAATATTTACAAAGAAACAGTGGCTCTGGGGGAAGAAAAAGATATCAAGAAGAAATAATGGGGGGGGGTGTCCCCCTGCGGCAGTTATGGGGAAGTGGTCTAGAAGAGAAGCTCCCTCTCTCATCTCGCCAAACTGGCACTCCTGAAGATGCCAGGAAGCCAGTAAACGCTTGTCCGGGACCTGTCCTTCCTGGCAGTCCCCAGCTAGCCCTCAGCGCTGAGCCACTCCACCCAGATCCGCCTTCTCTACATGGGAATGACCTGTGAGTTTGGGCAGGTTTCTGGGTAATTATAGAACACCAAGCAAGGAAAGACAGCTGACCAGTGAAGATGATTTGGGACCGTAGTGTTTGAGATAGGGGTCAGCAAACCATGGCCCAGGGCCAAAGCCAGCCTCTCCGTTTTTGTACAGCCCAAGAGCTAAGAATGGTTGTCTTGAAGAAAAGTAAAAGACATAGCAGCATTATTCACAATGGCCAAAATGTGGAAACAACCCGAGTGTCCATCGACAGATGAATGGACAAGCAAAATGTGGTCTAATCCATTCAATGTAATATTATTCAGCCATAAAAAGGAAGGAAATTCTGACACATGCAACGAATGGATGAAGCTTGAGGACATTATACTAAGTAAAATACCTCACTCAAAAAAAATCAAGGGCCGGCCGAGTGGCGCATTGGTTAAGAGCTGGCTTGGGACGCCAGAGGACCCCAGTTTGGATCCCACATATGAGGGCTAGTGACACTGCCCTCTACAGCTAGGATGCTGAACAACAGCTCAACCTGGAGCTGGGCTGCCATGAGTCACTGGCAACAGCGTAGGCTGCAGTCCCCTGCTGCAGTGGGTTGCCATGGGCTACCGTGTGTAGCCAGCAGCCAGCGTGAGTGGCCAGCAGCTGCTGTGAGTGGCCATCCAGGAGCCGGCGACTGATCTGCCTTGCCTGGGAAGAGCGCAATGATGGTGCCAACTTGGGCCAGTGAAGCAACGTCCTCCACAACTAGACTGAAGAACAAAAGGACAGCAACTTGTCT
>NW_017731574.1:2469748-2474626 GCF_001890085.2 Hipposideros armiger
AAAAAAAAAAAAAAAAAAAAAAAAAAAAGGTTAAAATGGAAACGTTGTGTTATGTATATTTTACCACCAAAAAAAAAAACAAAACAAAGAGGAAGACTTTGTAACCTGAAAATTACATGAAATTCACATTTTAGAGTCCATGAATAAAGTTGTATTCATTTGCTCATTTTGCATGGCTGCTTTGGATCTGCCAGAGCAAAGATGAGTGGCTGAGGCCAAGTCTGTGTGGCCCACAAAGCCAACAATACTTACTATCTGGCCCTTTACAGAAAAGTCTGTGATGCCTGGGCTAGAGCCAGCCTGGGGAATTTACAGGAGAGCCTATGCTTGATAAGTGGGCATGGAATCAGAGTACTGGGCCTTAAGAGGTTGAGTTCAAACCCTTTATTTCCAGAGCCAAGTCCCAAAGGAATTTAGCAGAATGATTAAGAGGAAAATGAGGGGCAGCCGGTTAGCTCAGGTGGTTAGAGCGCAGTGCTCATAACAGCAAAGTTGCCTGTTCGATTCCCACATGGGTCAGTGAGCTGCACCCTCCACAACTAGATTGAAAAGAGGAAAATGAAGAGGTATTAAATTTGGGGGTATCTCCTTCTAGGAACTAGGCCTTCTCACTCTGCAGAATGTGCTCCCACGAGCACACAAGAGGGTCTTGGCAGCCTGTTCCTTTTTGGGTTGGCCTGGAAGAGAGAGGAATTTGCCCTACACCACATTTGTCTGTTATCCATCATTTGTATTATCTCGGGTTGCAGTCTACCTGTGTGACACCACATCTACAATATAAGCTTTTATGTAAGCATCAAATCCCCCCCCCACACACACACACACATAGACACAGACACAACTGTAAATCCCTCTTGTGAATCCCTGGAGAGGACAAGTTTCTTTCCTTTCCTTTCACATAGCCTCAGTGGGGTTTCATATCTGTTGGATTCCAGAAAAACTCTGGAGTGGACTGAGTTGAAATGTAAGGAAAATAAAGAAAAATCTGTATATAAACGCACACCTTCAAGTCACCTTCTGTCTTTTTAGCCTTTGATGCCCAGGCTGAGCTGGTCAGGCAGCCAAAGGCACCCAGGATCACTCCGCAGGAGGCCTGGGAGCACTGCTCTCTGGTCCCCTCTGCTGGCAGTCCAGACAGCTCCCAGGTGGGAGGAAAGCAGGCAGCTGTGTGACAGCACGCAGGCCCAAGCCCAACTTCCTGGGTCTCAGGCAGGGCTCTAATCCCGTGTCTGCTTTATTTATTATTTATTTTTCACTTGTGCGCTTACTTTTTATTAAGGAAAAGTTAAAACACACACAAGGTAAACAGAAGAGGATAACGAACCCCAAAGTACCCAACACCAAGCTCCAACACTTATTAATACTCTGAATATTTTATTCATTTATCTCCACCCACTCTTCACCTTGATTACTATTGAATTTTTTTTTTAAGATTTTTTTTAATTGGGGTATTGGGGGGAAGGGAACAGCGCTGGGGAATTGGGGGAAGGGGAACAGACAAGCCGCTGTCGCTCTGCTCCTCAGTCCAGCTGCGGAGGACGCCGCCCCACCGGCCCAAGCTGGCACCACCATCGCGCTCCTCCCGGGTGAGGCAGATCAGTCGCCGGCTTCTGGACGGCCGCTCACTGCGGCTGCTGGCCACGCACGCCGGCCGCTGGCCACACACGGCAGCCCACGGCATCCCACTGCCACAGGGGCCGCAGCCCACGCCGCTGCCGGTGACCCATGGCAACCCAGCTCCAGGTTGAGCTGCCGCCCAGCATCCCAGCTGTGGAGGGCAGCGTCACCGGCCCCCACATGCGGCATCCAAACCGGGGCACTCTGGCGTCCCAAGCCAGTTCCCAACCATTGCGCCACTCAGCCGGCCCCACTATTGAATTTTTTATAGCTATGTTTGTAGATGAAACTTGTATACACTGAAATCACAAATCATAATCATATATACTTTTTTTTAAGACTTTATTGGGGAATTCGGGAAGGGGAACAGTGTTGGGGAATTGAGGAAGGGGAACAGTCAAGTTGTCCTTCAGTCTTAGTTGTGGAGGGCGCAGCTAGCTCAGCTCCAAGTCCAGTTGCCATCTGGCCACCCGAGGGCAGCTTGCGGCTGCTCAGCTCAAGGTGCTGTGTTCAATCTTAGTTGTGGGTGGGCATAGCCCACCATCCCATGTCGGGGTCGAAATGGAAACCTTGTTGTTAGGGGCACGTGCTCTCACCGGCTGAGCCATCCTGCCACTTGGCAGCTCAGTGGTAGCTCAGCTCGGGCACAGCTCATTGGCCCACGTGGGAATCGAACCACCAACCTTGTTGCTCAGAGCTCGCACTCTTAACCAACTGAGCCACTTGGACAACCCCTCATATAGACTTAAAAAAAATGTTTTTTTAATTAGTTTCAAGTGTACAAAACATTGTGTTAGACATTTCACCCCTCACAAAGTGATAACCCCCATCCCCCAATCTATACCCCTCTGACATCATATATATCTATTACAATTCCATTGACTCTGTTCCCTATGCTGTACTCCATATCCCGTGACTATATATATATTATAGTTGACATACAATATTATTCACTGTTTCTGCTTTATTGTCCATCCTTGCTTATCACACTGTGTACCTGCACTTAGCAAAGTATCGAGAAGCATGGCAGACACATGGCCAATGTTTACTGAATGAGCAGGAAGCGTCCCTCACATTTGAGGCACAAAAGGCTCAAGGAACAAGTCAGGAGGGAGCCTCGGCCCTTTGGCCCCCATGACATACATGGTGCTTGATAATGGCCCATGAGGACACCCACTTCTCTAGCTCTGCCTCGGCAGCTTGGTCTCATCTCTCATCCCAACACAGATGGGCCAGGTAGCAGCTTTGATGAAGCTTCTCCTTTATTCTGTGCTTGTGTCAGAAGCATTGCACTTGGCAATTTACAACTCTGCAGGGAGCATGACTACTGTTTCACATATGAGGAGACTAAGGTGCATGACAGTTAAGAAACTTACTTACACACCAGGTCTGCCTGACTCCAGGGCCCATGTGCTCAGTCATCTATCTTTGCTACTCAGGGCGTGGCCCTCGGACCAGCAGCTTCTGCCACTGGCATCCCCTGGGTGCTTGCGAGCAATGCAGACTCTCAGGTCCCACTCCAGACCTTCTGAATCAGAACCTGCATTTCCACAAGCTCCCCAGAAGATTCGTACGCACTTTAGCATTTGAGAAACACCATCTTATATGTTCTCTCATCAACATTGGGAGACCACCTTAAATAAATCAAATGCAAATCAAAACCACAATGAGATACCACTTCACATCCATTAGGATGGCCATTATAAAAAAAGAAGAAAACATATGTGTTGGCAAACACGCGGAGAATCAGAACTTTCCTGCATTGCTAGTGGGAATGTAAAATGGTACAGCTGCTGTGGAAACCACTATGGCAGTTCCTCAAAAAAATTAAAAATAGAATTACCATATGACCTAGCAATTTCACCTCTGGGTATACATCCAAAGGAAATGAAAGAAGGGACATGAACAGATATTTGCACACCCATATTCACAGCAGCATTACTTACAGTAGCCAGAAGATGGCACCAGCCCGTACAGATATTGTAGATAAATGGATAAGCACAATAGGGTCTATACATACAATAGAATATTATTCAGCCTTAAAAAGGGAGGAAATGCTGACACATGCTACAAGATGGATGGACCTTGAGGACATTATGCTCAGCGTAATAAGCCAGGCACAAAATGACAAATACTGGATGATTCTACTTATATGAGGTCTCTAGAGGTGTCAAATTCATAGAAAACATAATGGTGTTTGTCAGGGGCTAAGGGAGGGGAATGGGGAGTTGTTTGATGGGGACAGTTTCCGTTGGGGAAGATAAAAAATTCTGTGGATGGATGGGGGTGATGGTTGCACAATGTGAATGTACTTAATACCACTGAACTGTCCACTTAAAAATAGTTAAGATGGCAAATTTTGTTATGTATATTTTACAATTTTAAAAAATGCTTTAAAACAAAAATCTGCAGATTATGGGAGACGCTTCGGGCTTACAGCAGGAATGTACCCTACTATTCTTTCTTGCTCCTCAGCCTTAAAATTTCAAGCTTTACTCCCTGTATTCCCTGAACCTACCACCATCCCTTTCAAAACACTTCATAATGGAACAAATCAGAATAATGTACGGGTGTGAATTTTTTTTTATTAAAGTTTATCGGGGTGACAATTGTTAGCAAGGTTACATAGATTTAAGGTGTACAATTCTGTAATACATCATCTTTAACCTCACTGTGTTCGCCACCCAGAATCAGTTCTCTTTCCATCATCATGTATTTGATCTCCTTTACCCTCGTCTACCACCCCCCACCCGTAGGTATGAATTTTAAAGTTCCCATCATCTCGTTTATCACGCCCACCGTGACCCAAAAGGCATTAACCTGTAACCTATTTGACAAAAATCTGAAAGTGGGAAACAAGTATTTCAGTTATTTACCAAAAAGGCCCTATGATGAGTTTATTTTGTACATATGTGTAGGTTGATAGTTCAGGAGGACCTGGGCTGAAGGTGTCAGCATGGGGATCTATGTCTAGCCCTCTTTTAGGGGGGCTGTCCATTCAAGGTTCTCCACTAAATAAGGGAGCACTTACCTACATGCACACTGTCAGGCACGCAAGCCTCTGTGGCTGGTCTGTGAGAATGGTTTACATAATCATAACAATGAAAACAAGGAATACCCGCTTAACTGTATGGGGAGGACGGGGAGGAAGGAATGTGGTCGAGATGGAAGAAAATTCTTTATTTCTACTTAGTGGTGAGGAGGGAGGGAGAGGGAGAGAGGGATAGAGGGATAGAGGGAGAGAGGGAGAGAGGGAGAGAG
>NW_017731574.1:2480765-2484906 GCF_001890085.2 Hipposideros armiger
TATACAATGGAGTATTACTCTGCTATAAAGAAGAATGAAATCGTACCATTTGGGACAATATGGATGGACCTAGAGTCTATTATGTTAAGTGAAATAAGTCAGTCAGAGAAAGACAAGTACCATATGATTTCACTTATATGTGGAATCTAAAAAACTGAATGAATAAGCAAAGTAAACAGAAGTGGTCTAGAGATATAGAGGAACAACTGATGGCTGCTAGTTGGGAGGGTATAGGGATGAGGTAGAAAGGGAAGGGGTTAGACAGCATAAATACGTAACTACAATATTGTCACAAGGACATGAAAGACAGTTTGAGGAATATAATTAATAATGTTGTAAATATTTTGTAGGGTGTCAGATGGTCACACGTCTTGCTAGGGAGACTGCATCATGGATGGGGTAGAGGCTTGATCACTGCACTGCACACCTGAAGTTGATGTTGTATAATATTGGATGTCAACTATAAGTGAATATATGTGTGTGTGTGTGTGTGTGTGTGTGTGTGTGTGTGTGTGTGTATATACACACACACACACACACACACACACATATATAGTCATGGGACGGGGAGTACAGTGTGGG
Source organism: Hipposideros armiger (assembly GCF_001890085.2). Lineage (NCBI taxonomy): Eukaryota > Metazoa > Chordata > Mammalia > Chiroptera > Hipposideridae > Hipposideros > Hipposideros armiger. The sequence continues at coordinate 2,481,348 of NW_017731574.1, forward strand.
AGTGGAGTCAAGGGAATTGTAATAGAGATGTATGATACTGGGGGGGGAAGTGGGGCGGCGGATTGGGAGAGGGGGGTTGTCACCTCGAGGGGCAAAAAGTAAAACTATTACACTGTGTCGTACAGCTGAAACTAATTCTAAAAAATGTGTATTTCACAATTTAAAAAAACAAACACCTAGCAAGTATAGTAATACCTTGGTTTGCATGCATAATTTGTTCCGGAAACAAACTACTCGTATTGCAAGACATCGCTCGTTTACCACGTTAAAATGTATTAGAAATGTTTACTTGTCTTGCGGAACACTCGCAAAACAAGTTACTCGCAATCCAAGGTTTTACTGTATCTGGCAGAAAATAGATGCTTAATTAACATGTGTGCTCTCTCTTCTATCACTAAGATGGCAGAACACAGGGCTGGCCAAGTGGCGTGTTGGTTAAGAGCTGGCTTGGGACGCCAGCTCTGAGCAGCAGGGCTCCGGTTCGGATCCCACATGAGGGCCAGTGACACTGCCCTCTACAGCTAAGATGGTGAACAACAGCTCGACCTGGAGCTGGGCTGCCATGAGTCGCCGGCAATGGCATAGGCTGCAGCTCCTGCTGCAGTAGACTGCCATAAGCTACTGTGTGTGGCCAGCAGCCAGCGTGAGCAGCCGGCAGCTGGTGTGAGCTGCCAAGAGCCGCCATGAGCAGCCGTCCAGAGGCCGGCGACTGATCTGCCTCACCCAGGAAGAGTGCAATGATAATACCAACATGGGCCAGTGAAGCAACATCCTCCACAACTAGACTGAAGAACAAAAGGACAGCAACTTGTCTGTTCCCCTCCCTCAATTTCCCAATAAAAAAAATCTTAAAAAAAAAGAAAAAGATGGCAGAACACAACTTACTAAGGTTCACAGGTGACTGACTTGTCTTTAACCCTTTCCTCCATTGCTTAGAGAATACACCGTGACGAGTGTCCAAAGCAATCCACCATCAGCTCTTCAAAAGAAGTTTTAGTGGCTTTGCATGAAATAGAAAAGTGACTGGAAAAGAAACTTAAAATAATAATCACCTGATGCAAGGGTAAACAACAACGAGATACCATTTTTCGCCCATCACACTGATGGGTGAGCCACTGTGCTGGTGCAGTCATGCGCACATTGGACCCAACAATCCATTCAACTTCCAGAGGCAACTTGCCCGCAGCTATCAAAATTACTTCAGGCACATTCCACTTGGCCTAGCAATTCCAATTCCAGGAATTTCTCCTATAGGAATATTCACACATGCACAAAATGTGTGGAAAATCAGCTTATAATATTTTTTTAAAAAGGAAAACCCAATTATCCACCAGCGGGGGACAAGTTGGTACCTCTAGACAACAAAATCAGGGAGCTCTTTTGTACTGAATTGGGATGATCTCCAAGAAACACATCAGTGGAAGAAACAAGGTGGGGAAAAAACTATATATTACTTGTACAGGCATGCCTCATTTTACTGTGCTTCAGATACCGTGTTTTCATCAAGACCCTCCACCAGCAAAAAGATAACCACACAATGAAGGCTCAGATGACTTCTTAGCAAAAACATATTTTTAAATGAAGATACGTAGTTTTTTTGGACATGCTATTGCACACTTAATAGACTACAGTATAGTGAGTGTAAATGTAAGTTTTATATGCACTGGGAAACCAAAAATTCATGCGACTCACTTTATTTGCAGTGGTCTGGAACTGAACCCACAACATCTCCAAGGTATGTCTAGATTATGCATAAACTGTAGATGGAAAGATACACAAAGAAACTGTAACAGGGCCCAGAGTGGGAAACTTCACATTACTCTTAATAGTCACTATCTTGACTAAATCTAAACCATTTTAGAGCTAAAAGTAAATTTTTACGAAGGAAGCGGGGAAATGGGGAGTTACTGTTCAATGGGTAACGAATTTCAGTTTAGAATGATGAAAAAGCTCTGGCGATGGATGGTGGTGGTGGTTGCACATCAGTGGGAATGTACTTAATGCCACAGAACTGTATACTTAAAAAAGGTGAAAATGACAAATCCTACTTAGGTGCATTTTACCACAAGAAAAAGGCCAATGTACGTAAAATGTGGCAATCCACTTCAACCGTGAAAAAAGAATCCTTAATTGTATGGAAAATGGGGAGAGGGGTTTGGAAGCGTCTGTCTCTGAAGCAGTCCATCCCTTAGCCGCCCCCACCCAGTGGCACTGGTCGGTGTAGGGAGATGTGGCGGGGCTACAGAAGGTCCCCGGAGATGAGACCCCAGGCAGCGGCAAGAACCCGGGGGATCGTGAGCAGCCGCGCTGGGACCCGCTTAACCTTCGGTCCCGAGAACAACCCGGCGCAGTCACCCGATCTTCCGTCCGGAGCTGCTGGGGCGTCTGCCCTCCCGTACCCGCTGTCTCCTCTCAGCCTGGACATCCACTCAGGTGCAGCCCGCTCATCACTTCCACCGGTCCGCGGGGAAATACCCTGGAACCCTGCCCCTCGACCCCGTTCGCTTCGCCCCCCGGAAGGCCGCCTCCCCGCGCCTGCGCACATCCCGCGCTTACGCGACTGTGCGCCTTGGGAGGTGCCGCGCCTGCGCAGAGCCGGCGTGTGCCTACTCTGGACCTCCAAATGGGCTTAGCGTCAGCAGGCCATCGTCCGATCCCGCTCATTGGCTGAGAGGTGGAGCGTGGGCCAGATCCGCTGCTGATTGGACAGCGCACGAACAGCTGGGGTCGCGTGGGTCACTGGAGGGAACTTCTGCGGCGCGTATCTGGACGGCTGAAGGCTGTGGGCTGGAGTTGCCGAGTTCTTCGGCCATGGCCTCGGAGAAGCCGCTTGTGGCCGTGACCTGCACCGCGCCGGTCAACATCGCGGTCATCAAGTACTGTGAGTGCACAGGCCGTGGGTGCGGACATGGGTGCGACAGCCTGGCGCGGGTGGGCTGGATGGATCCTTGGGCTCGTCCCCTCTTGTGAGGACGCGGTTGGAGGTCCACGTGCAGTTGTGAGCACTCACCCCAGCTCTCCACCCGGCCCGGCAGTGTGGCTTGCCGAATCTTGGGCCCACGCTGCAGGCGGGACACTTTGGGGGGACACTGTCCACATTGGACGTTCATCCTCGCGGGGCCCGGGACACTTGGTGGAAATGGTCCATACAGGATGTCCATCCCCAAGGAGGGCTCAGCTGCCACGGTCACGCCCACTCCGGCCACCTCGGGCCTGTTTTTCATTTCTAGCATGTTCTCTTTTCAAGAATGCACCGTAAGTGGAATCGTTCAGCGTGTAGCGTTTTGGGATTGGCTCATTTCACTCACTATAATTTCTGGAGGTTCATCCAGGTGGTAGCGGCACCTGCACTAAGTTCCTTTAGTGCTGAGTCTTGTTCGCTGGTGTGGATGGGCCACAGTTTGCCTAGTCATACACCCTTTGAAAGGCAGCAGGGTTGTTTCCAGGTTTGGTCTATTAGGAATAAAGCTGCTATAAACTTTTGTGTTTGAGTGTTTGTATGAATATGTTTTCTTTTTTTTTTTTTTTTTTTTTTTTTTTTTTTTTTTTTTTTTTTTTT
>NW_017731574.1:2484993-2513906 GCF_001890085.2 Hipposideros armiger
CAGCGGCTGCTCAGCTCGGGCTGACTCGAACCGCTGTTGCTCAGAGCTCAAACTCTTGAGCGAGCTCTTAACCAACTGAGCCACTCAGCCGGCCCTGTATGAATATGTTTTCATTCTTCTAGGATAAATGCCCAGGAGTGTAATTGCTGAGTCGTAGGGTAATTGCATGTTTAGTTTTTTAAAGAAACTGTTAAATTGTTTTCCCGAATGGCTGTACCATTTTACATTCCACCATCAGTGTATATGTGATCTAGTTTTTCTGCGTTTGGTGTTGTCACTGGTTTTTGTTTTAGGTGACACCTCGTGGTTTTAAGGTGTGCTTTTCTACCGGCCAATGATACTGTACACTTTTTTGTAGATCTTGTATTTTCTTTAAATTAAAAAAAAAGGCACTTGTTCCCTCTGTCCTTGTTTGGCCTCTGACCACCCATTATATATTTTAGATCTTAATCCTTTGTTGGATAAGTGGCTTGCAAATGTTTCCTCCCACTCTGTAACTTGTCATTTCATCTTTCTGACAGTCTCTCAAACAGCCAAATTTAAAATTTTTTGGTGAAGTCCAGTTATTAGCTTTTCCATTTGTGGATCATGTCTAAGGTGTCACGTCTAAGATTTCTTTGCCTAACCCTACACTCTGAAGATTTTCTCTTGTTTTTTTCCTAAAACTTTTATAGTTTTACATTTTAAATTTAAGTCTGTGATTTATTTTGAGGGTTTTTTTTTTTTTTTTGTATAAGGTATGAGACTTGGGTCAAGGTTCATTTTTGGCCTATGAGCGTCCAGCCGTGTTTGCCAAAAAGTTTGTCCCTCCACTGAATTGCTTTTGCACTTTTTTCAAAAATCAGTTGGGCATAGTTATGGGGTTTCTTTCTGGGCTGTCATAGGTCACCTGCCAGGTATAATCTATCCCCAAAGATCCCACACAAAAGTACAGCATATTGTGTGTGCTTAACAAAGAATTTTGAAAATTTGGACTTTGTTCATTTATTTGTCAGGAGATGCCAAGAGTGGAAGTGCTCGGCGGAAGTGAGGGTGGGGCGATCCCGAGTGTCTCCAGGGAGTAAGAGCAGGGAGATTTGAGGTGTTTTCAGTAACGGGGGCTCCTCGTGTTGGAGAGAAGGCAAAAAAGCCTCACAATTGAGCACTTAGTACCTGGTAGGCACTCCAAGGTGATTTGTCGAATGAGTGAAAGAAGATAAAACAGAAACGATGAAGCAGGGAGATGGCTAGCCTCCAGCTCTGCTTGGGGGATGTGGAGCTCAGTGAAGTGGGGAGCAATCCAGGAGGGCTTCCTGAAGGTGGATGCACAGCAGGAAGAGGATTTAAATTGTGCAGTGAGAGAACAGGGTCCAGGCAGATGGGGCCATTATAGGACAGGAATGATGGTGACTGGGGAGTGCCTGGCGGGGCGGGGGGCGGGCGGGCTTTGGTGTGTTGGGGCAACAGTGTCCTGGTTTGCAGGGCCAGCAAACTGACTGGTCTTGTCTTGGGTTGTCTGTTCAGGGGGAAAGAGAGATGAGGAGCTGATCCTGCCCATCAACTCCTCTCTGAGTGTCACGTTGCACCAGGACCAGGTCAGTATGGCCGGGCAAGAAAAACACCAAGATAAACATTTACTAAACTTTTGCTAAACTTTTAACAATTGGTAACAGTGAACCTCCAGTCCATGAACAGTGTCCCTTCCATGCCCCACTGTTAGGAATGCTCATCACACACGCATGCACACGCCTCTGCCCCTGGGTCTCCTCTGAGGTCCTGTCCCTTCCCTCTCGTGCCTGGCCCGGTGACTCGACTGTGGGAGATGTGTAGGGAGACGAGGCCTAGGGTCCAGCCAGCCCACTGCCTGACTCCCTCCCGCCGTAGCCTTCACCTCGTGTTCTCCAGCCAGGCTGTCCCCGTCCCTGAGTGGTCAACTGTGATGGGCCGTGGCCGGAAAGGCCTCCCGAGTAGAAAGTGATAGGCCTCCACCCCTGAGGTGGCTCTGCGTTTTCTTTTCCAGTTAAAAACCACCACAACAGCTGTCATTAGCAAGGACTTCACCGAGGACCAGATTTGGCTCAATGGCCAGAAGGAGGATGTGGGCCAGCCCCGCATCCAGGCCTGCCTGAGGGAGAGTGAGTGGGAGTCCTGCATGGGACGGCGGGACCAGATCCAGCCTGTTCTTCCCGTCTGTCCCTTCCTTGCTGGGCAGGGTCTGAGAGCACAGCAGGTGCTGCTGCCTCATTACTCTCCACCCAGCTTTCCGAGCCCCCAGGGGACGGGGGGATGCCTGTTAGCACAGCCCGGTTTGTGTCTGGGGTCTAGGGCTTTCCCCAAGGAGGTCTGCAGGAGAAGTTTGGGGTAGAGGCTCGGTGTCAGCTGTGCCTCTGATCTATGGTAGGCGAGATGCCAGGAGCAGGTTGGGGCAGTTGTGCCCAGTGACTCTCTCCCCTTCCTCACAGTCCGCCGCCTGGCCCGGAAGCGGAGGAGCACTGATGACAAGGACCCGCCGCCCCTCAGCCTCAGCTACAAGGTTCATGTTGCATCGGTGAACAACTTCCCCACGGCCGCAGGTCTGGCCTCCTCAGCTGCGGGCTATGCCTGCCTAGGTGGGTGCCCAGAGGGAGACTCACGCTCTTGTAGTCTTCAGGGAGCCCCACCCCATGAGGCTGAGGCCTTGGTTGTCTCATATATCTGAACATTAAAATCTCCCAAGGACTCTATGTGTTGGACCCTCTAGGTTGTACATGACTGAAGCCCATCTCAAACCGGCGTAAGCCTAAAGTAGGAACAATTTCTTGGCTTACGTAACAGAATCCCAAGGGTGCAGCTGACTGCAGACTCTCCCTTGAAACCCTGGCGTGCCCTCCTCTGTGTTGGCTCACTCTCTAGCAGGCCCTCCCAACCCAGAGGCAAAGCTGGTCACCACAGTGGTGGGCATTAGGCTCACACTGTCCTCATAGCCACTGAGACTAGTGGCCCAATAATAACCCCAGAGATGATGCCTACTGGCTTGGCTTGGCTCATGTGCCCATGCCTGAACCATCTTTGGGGGCCCCGGGTGGGTAAGCCTGGCTGGGAGGGGCTGCCAGTATGTGGGGACAGAAGGCTTGCCTCATGGACCCCAGCATCAGAGTCCTGGCATCAGACCCTTGATCAGGCCTCTGTACCTTGGTCCCTGCCCCAAACAGCACCCCTCAGAGCCTAATTCAGTACCACTCCCCAGAGAAACACCCCAGCTGCTTGGCACTCTGTCCTCTAGGTCCCTAAGTGTGGCTCCGCTCCATAGGCTCTAGTGGTCTTGGAATGTCCAGTGCATGCGTTTGAGAACATTGAGTGTGTGGATGAGTGTGTGGGTGAGCAGGTGAATACTAACTGTGGGAGCTGGTGGCTGAAGCTCTGTTATCTCAGAATTTCTAATTTCTTATGGGGCACTGAGCACAGCCTGGGCTGGCACCTGACCTCTGAATCTCTGAGTCCTCTTTCCTTCCCCTGCTCTCTCTCCTGTGCTTGCAGCCTATGCCCTGGCCCAAGTCTATGGGGTCGAGAGTGACCTCTCCGAAGTGGCTCGCCAGGGCTCGGGCAGCGCCTGCCGGAGCCTGTATGGTGGCTTTGTGGAGTGGCAGATGGGGGAGCGGGCCGACGGGAAGGACAGCATTGCCCGGCAGGTGGCCCCCGAGTTGCACTGGCCCGAACTCCGAGTCCTCATCCTTGTGGTAAGTGAGACCACTGTGGAGCAAGGGGTCCTCTTGGGCTGAGCTGGGAGAGGGAGGAGAGAGGAGAGACCTGCTTCTCGAGCTGGCAGGGAGGTGGGGGGTGAGGAAAATGACTCTTGGTGGAGCATTCAGGAATGCCTCCAATGCAGCAAGGGGGCTGCTGGTGTAGATGCTGCCATTCCCAGATCTGCATCCTCTCTGCCTTTGTCAAGAGGCCTCCGTGGTTGGGAGACACTGGCTCCCACCCTGCCGCCTGCACCAGCCGAGGAGGGGAGGGACGGGATGGGTGTTTAGGATGAGGTCCAGGTTGTCTTTCCCTCAGTGCAGGTGAGCACTGAGAAGAAGCCAACTGGCAGCACAGCGGGCATGCAGACCAGCGTGGAGACCAGCCCCCTGCTCAAGGTAAGGCCACTGCTGGGGCAGGTGCCATCTCCCCCAGGGCATGACCCATGCATGTCAGGACACACGCCAAGCTCTACCCACATCCTCCAGAGCTGAGTTCATCTGCTCTGCTGGACATGGGCATGGATGCTGAGACCTGGGGGTGCGTGGGTGGGACGCTCTGACCCAGAGCCTGTGCCCTGGCTGCTATGCTGTGAAGCAGCCAGCACCTCATTGGGAAACGCCTGTGCCTTGCAGTTCCGAGCCGAGGCAGTGGTCCCGGCTCGCATGGCGGAGATGACCCGCTGTGTCAAAGAGAGGGACTTCCAGGGCTTTGGCCAGCTGACCATGAAAGACAGCAACCAGTTCCACGCCATCTGCCTGGACACCTTCCCGCCTATCTCTTACCTCAACGACATCTCCAGGCGCATCATCCACCTGGTGAACTGCTTCAACACCCACCACGGGCAGACCAAGGCAAGGTGGAAACCTGCGGAGTGGGCTTTAGGCCATGAGCTTCAGGAAAACCATGTTGTATCCCAACACACGCTTGGCTGTGACCAAGCTTCACAGAGCCTGCTTTACACGCCTGTGTGCAGCGTGCCGACAGTTTTCGTCTCACTGTTGCATTTTGGTTGCATGACCCACTAAGGGATTGCAGCCCAAACTCTAAAGCACTGGTGTGGGGGACTGCCCCCCAACCTTGTCCTGAGTTGGTGGGCAGAGGTGCCACTGCTCCACTCCAGGTGGGAGGCCCCAGGTCTCCGTGGCAGATGAGAAGACCTGAGTGGGGCGGAGCCACTGTGCAGACATTCATGTTGACCGCATGGGTTCCAGGTGGCGTACACGTTTGACGCGGGCCCCAACGCCGTGATCTTCACCCTGGACAACACTGTGGCCGAGTTTGTGGCCGCTGTAAGGCACAGCTTCCCCCCTGAGTCAAATGGAGACAAGTGAGTTGTGGGTTCCCCCAGTTGGGAGGCCGTGGAGGGGAGGAGCAGGGTCCCCTGCTGAAATCGGGATGGCCGTACCTAAGGCCGTGGTGCTGAATGGGGAGTCCCGCAGGAAGTGTTGATCCCCTTGGGGACCACAGGCAGTGTGTCACCAAGTGTGCCTCGCTGTGACCACGATCTCTTCCTCATCACATACCCCGGCCCCGTGGTCACAGAGACATGCACATGCAGTGTCATGGCTCCTGTGTGGACAGTGCCCTTGGCCCCACTGTGGGGACGGAGCCTTTGGACTTCCTCCTACCAGTTGTTTTAATGGTCCCTTCTCAATGTGGGGACACCTTCCTGTCATGGGTGTTCGAAGTGGGTGGGGTCATTTTCTCCGTCTCCGTACTTGGGGTAGTACTGATGTCTAGTGAGTGGGAGGCCGGAATACTAACTTCCTTACCAAGTGGGACAGACCGCACAGCCATGATGACCCCACAGGCCACGTGTGCCCTTGTTGGAAGCCCTGCACTCATTGCCCTTGTCACCCCAGTGGGTAGTGTGCAGGTTTTGCTGTTCTGAGGCACATGGTAATAGACTCATGCTCGACCTGAGGCATTTTCTTCTTAAGTCATGTTACCCCACCGGGTGGAGCAGTAACCACAGGCCAGGGATGAATTTAAACCCTTGGGTAGGTTTCCGGAAACCCTTCTCTCACAGCGACCCCAGCCAGGTCCTTGGTCCTTCCTGCTTAGTTTTTTTGTATATGTGGTAAAATACACATAATATAAAAATGACCGTTTTACCCACTTTAAAGTGTACCATTCAGCAGCATTAAGTACATGCAGTGTTTTGCAACCAGCATTTCTGTCTGGTTCCAAAACTTTTCATCACTCCACGGCAGCCGTACCCCTTCCGGTGTCTGTGTGGGTCTGCGGGTCCTACATTCCTCCCAGCAGTGGACTCAGCCCACGCACGCCTTCCTTTCCCCAGGTTTCTGAAGGGGCTGCCCGTGAGGCCCGCCCTGCTCTCAGACGAGCTTAAAGCTGCGCTGGGCATGGATCCCACCCCTGGCGGCATCAAGTACATCATTGCCACTCAGGTGAGGCCTGGCACCAGCCCTCAGCCCCAAGGCCCTGGGGTCCCTGTGGCACAGCACACCTGGGGAGGGCCCCATTCAGCACACACGCCTCGAGGGCTCAGACCCGGACTCCCTATCACCCCCACTTCGTCGGGGGCGGGAAGCCGGGTTGCTAAGAATAACAGCAAAAGGAGGAGCAGCACCCCGCTTCTGTTTTCAAGGCATCTGGTCCACTGTGGTTTGTTTCACTCCCTCGCTCGCAATGTGGACACTTTAAGACACCCTAGGACGTGTGGGGCAGCTTCCCAGTGCTGAGAGGGCTGGGTGGGGCTGGGAATGTGAGAACTGCAGGAGACAGGTGCTCGGGGTCCTGAAGACCCCCCAGGGCTCACCCACGAGAAGCGGATCAGGATTCCTGCTCAGAGTGGCTGAGCCGGGATTTCACTCAGGTTGTCGATTCCAAGTCCCCATGACCGCAGGTGCCCAGGCCCCGGTCTCCTACCTTTCACCTGAGTCTGGGTGATAGAAGCCGAGAGACCGTGTGGCTCTGTCTGAGGAAGCTGAGCACAAGGCCAGGGCGTCACCAGGTGGTCAGCTTCTGACCTGCGCTTACCCCGGTGGGGGAGGGGCTCACCTGTCCCTCCCTGTCACCCCAACCTGACATTGATTTCTCTTACCTGCCAGGTGGGGCCTGGGCCTCAAATCCTGGAGGACCCTCACGCGCACCTCCTGGGCCCCGACGGCCTGCCGAAGCCAGCTGCTTGACCAGTTCTTCGACAAGAGCCCTGGCCACCACTTGGAGAAGGGACGCTTTGCTGGGAGAAGGGGCTGCTTTGCTGGGACTAGGGAGCTGGCTGTGGCAGCGGCCGTGCTGTGCTTGTTGGGACTGGTGGGTAGCCACCTGGCTGCAGGCCGGGCAGTATGCTGTGGCTGAGTGGGGGCAGTGGAGCGACTACTTGCAGGTACCAGGTGGTCAGGACCAGGGCCCCCACCAAGCGCCTCACCGTCCCCACCTACACCAGTGCTGTGCCGAGATGAGGGCTGGGTTCAGGTGTGGGACCTGGGGGACCCAGCCAATGGTGGTGAGCTGCCGGTGTGTCCCCCCATGAAGGATCTCTGGCCCTGAGCCCTGGAGCCACGCCCACTGACTGAAACAGGAGCTGGGCCACCGGAGATGATGGGGAGTTGGCATCCCTCCATGGAGCTGGAGGTCCAGTCACTGCGGGGAGCAGCCTCTGCAGGCTCCGGAGCCCTCCACAAAGGACTTAGAACATGACAGTTGTCCTACCTCCTCTGCCAGAACCCAGGCCACTGGGTGTGGATGGCATGTTTCTTCATAAAAAGATCAGGAGTGTGTCTCCAACAGGAGATGGGAGAGCAGCACCATGGTGCATTGTCACAGGGAGCCCTATCAACAGGCCACGGGGAATAAAACCAGCGTTGCTGATTGGGTCTGGCATGCTTTGTAACTAGCATTCCTGTGTAGGCAGTGGGCCGCACTCAGCGGGAGGGGAAGGGTGGGGAGGGTGCGGGCTGTGTGCCTCCTGCAGGAGGTGAGAACTTGGAACTCGCCCATTTGCTGACTTGCCCGTGAAGAAACTGCCTTCTGTCCCAAAGGTCCCCTTTAATTGCCCAGCCCCGTGGTGGGTATTCAGCACACAGCCACCCCCAGGGCCTCAAGCCACACGCAGTGGCAGACTTGGTCACTAGGGCTCTGACAGGCGTAGTGACATGGTTTGGGTCTAGCTTTAAGCTTGCCGTCCATGAAAGTGGGAAGCAGGTTTGCAGGGAGGAGCGCTGATTCAGGAGGGTTCCCCTCGGCCCAGAAGCTTGTGGGTCTGGAACCCAGGAACGGCTCACACTTCTGAGTTTTTCCATTAGTGTGCAGGTCATCAAACTCCTCCCCACTTTCCCAGTTTCAGCACAGTTGGCTTAGAGGAAGAGGAGGGTGGACACCTGCTGACCTGCGTCTTGGTTTCCTGCCTCTCCCCAGGAGAGTCAGCTGCTACTGCTGCTGACTTACGGGAGTGGGCAGAGGAGTGAGATGACAAAGGGACAGGACCAGCACTCCTACGTTCTGGATTTTCCCAGAAGCTTTGCACACCCCGTTTCCCTCCCCTAAGTTAGTCCCATGAACAGAGGGCTGCCCACCACATTTGCACTAGCCCAGGGCTGGATGAGGAAGTAGGGGCGGGGCTGGGCACTGACTTCCAGGGAGGGGTCCCCCAGGCTCAGGCTGCTGGTCTGAGACCCTTCTCCCTGGAAGGGAGTCCCCCGAGTGGGCGTGGTGAAGTCTTTGGACCTTTAAACCTTTCTAGGAACCTGGCCTCACCCTCTTCGGAAAAAGCGCCTGTTGGCACCTCCGGGAGTTCAGCATTAGGAAGGCACTCAGCCTTCTGAAGCGGGTGTCCATCTCACTGGGTTCCCCCTCTCCCCATGTCCAGGCCACTCAAGCGATGCTAGGATGCCCCAGCGGGCAGGAGAGGTTACTGGCACCAAGCAGGCATCGAAGTGGGTGGGGCCCGCGGTTTGCCAGACGGTGCTGGAGGAGGAGGTGAGACGGGGGCCTCTCCGACCCGCAAGCAAAAACTTTGGAGGGCCTGGCAGGCCCCCTGAACACTCCAATAGCCTCGGTCCCCTGCAGTCCAGGGAGCGGGGCCGGAACTCAGAGCTGGGCGGGGCTGCACTCGGGGAACTAGGGGACGGAGCGGGGGGCGGAGCCGGAACTTTGGGCTGGGAGGTGGCTGGCGCGCAGGGCTCAGAGTCCCAGCGGAGCTGAGCCGAGCGAACCGTGTTGCCGGTAGACATGGGGCAGATCGAGTGGGCCATGTGGGCCAACGAGCAGGCGCTGGCGTCCGGCCTGAGTGAGTGAGCCCGGGCTCCGCAGGCGGAGGGACGGGGTGGGCCGGAAACAGGGCGGGGGAGCCACGGTCCTGAGGGGTCAGAGACTTCAGACTGCTGGCCGGCAGGCGGGAGCTGAAGCCTGGGGGTGGGGGACCCCGAGACTTATGCAAAAACCTGCAGCTGCGTGACGGGGAGCGATGCCTGGGAGTGGGAGACCTCGGGCTAGGGAGGTGGTCGGGAGACCCCTCTGCCCCTGCAGATACCCGCGCCCCTGTCCCCTCCCCCCTTCCGCTATTCCCTTTTCACCCCTCCACCCCACGGGGACCTCACACTGCCAATAAAGGAAGTTGCAGCCCTAGAGGAAGAGGCCTTCACCCCGGGTGCTTTCCGGGGAGTCACCACCCTCCAGGATTGGGAAAACCTGACAGGACCACCCGCCCCTGCCGTTCCCCGTGCCCTGGAGTGGGGCTTCACCTCAGGGTCGCGAGGGGCCGCCTCACCCGCCCTGAGGCTTCACAGGACATCTAAAACCGCCCGGAGGGACCCCTCCCAGCTCAGGGACTGCTTCTGGGGGAAAGATGGCAAGCCTCCCAGTCACCCGAGTCTGTGCTCAGGAGCTCTGGTGAAGGCACAGTGGGATCTGCACCCCCGTGCTGTACTTGGAAGGGGATCCTCTTAGGGATGGGATGGTGAGACTGGGCCCAGGCGGGGTCTGAGGCAAGAGGAGACTGCCCAAAGGCTCTGCCCGCCTCTGGGGACCTGCCACTCCCAGGAAGGACCTGCACCCAGTGGAGGGGGGTGGGGGGAGAGACTGTGGGGAATGTAGTGATGAGGAGGGTCCTAGCCCACCACCATTCCTTTAGGACCCACCCGAGGTCCCTCTCCCAGTTGGGGACAGGAGGAGCCTGGTGAAGCTCTGGGAGGGAAGGGAGCACATATATTGGGGTTGTTAGAAAAGGCATGATGCATTTTTGCAACAAAAAACAGAGAAAAAAATACATCATGACTTTTCTGACAACCCAATAGATGAAGTCTCTCTGGCCCCTGAACTGTAAGATCACCTTTTGGGATGAGCAGCTTTGGGGCATGAAGCCCAGTGGTGTGTTCTGTGTGCAGGCAGGTCATCCCCTTTGGCATCTAGAGTGAGTGAGAACTCAGTGAGTTAGATAGTTCTCCTCACTTCTCCCCGGAGTTGTCCCCAAGCTGTCCCCCTGCTTGCCACATGCCACAAGGCCTTAAACTGCTGCAGACCTTTCTTCCCACAGCTCCCCAACCCCCATCCCACCCCTAGGAAGTAGAAGGTGACAGAAAGCACCAAACTGGGAGCTCTCTGAGAGGCGTGGGTTCCAGTCCCCGTGGGTGCAGCACCCCCGTTCATGGCATGCCTACTGTGTGCAGGCTGTCCCTTCCTTGCCTTAGCTAATGTCCTCAGTGTCATGAGGCCGGAGCTGTTCTTGCATCCACTTCACAGACAGTGAAATTGAGGCCTAGAGAACTTAAAACAAGCTGCAGCTCAGTTTCTTCCACCATCAAATGAGGCAGTTTGTTGGAGGGTCTTCTAGGGCCATTCCTGCTTTGAGTTCCTCCTCTTCCTGACGTTTTTTTCCTGACTCAGTATAAACTGCAGCCACCTGAGACTGCTCAGGCCTGGCTAGGCCATGCTAGCAGGGGCCTCTTTTTTATTGTAGAAAATTCCATCTAATCAGATCATGTCCCCTCCTGCTGAAAGCCCTCCAGTGGGTTCAATTGTGAAGAATAAAAACTAGATTCTGACTGTTCTGTCCCTGTCCTCCTCCCTTCTCTGTCATCCCAACTGCACGGGCCTCCTCTCTGTTCCCAGATTTCCTGGGCGTACCCCAGGACCTTTACAGAAGCGGTTTCTTCTGGCTGAAGCATTGTGGCGGGCTCTGCCATTCATTTCTCAGCTCACATGTCACCTGCTCAGAAAAGTCTTTCCAGAGCACCTAGACCTCTCTGTCACAGTCTCTTGTTCTAGATCACCACTCTCTTATGTTTATTTCTGTCCCCTCTTGAGACTATAAGCCCCACGAGAGCTGAGGCCTTATCTGTCTTGTTCCTGTTTTGTCCCTGAACTTACCTATAAGAGCTCCTGTCCATGGTATTGCTCTGTCAGTCCTCACACCTCCCTGGTCAGCCAGTGGTGTCTTTGCTCCCCTTTTGCTGATGGCAAGCAGCGAAACTGAGGCTCAGGATGGGAAAAATCACACCCCCGAAAGGCAAGCGGACCTTACACTGACTGAACACATGGAGAGACCACCCCTCCCTCTTCCAACTCACGGAAGTGCTGATGAGCAAACCAAAAGAGTTAATGTATAGCTGAGCTCAACTCCAAGGATAGGAAATCTGCTGGCAACAGACGCAGAGTGAGGTTTCAAGGTGGTGGGCTGGGCCGGAAGGAAGGGACACCCGGGGAATTGGGACCAACAAGTTTTTATCCTTCTACTCAGTGGGACTTTGGAGCCTCTGTGTGAAAAAGGGCTGAAACTGAGCTGGGTGCCTCAGGCCAGAGCCAGGAAAGGCTGCTTATACAAGAAACAGACTAGAAAACAGTCTCCTCCAAGGAAGCATGCCATCTGCTGCCAGGGCCTGGATGAAAAAAGCAACAAACGACAAAACCCCCAGAAGCTCAGGCCTGTGCTATGCATGGGGTGAGGGCTGAATCTACCCTACCAGTGCTAAGGACCACTGACCAAGAAATTCAGATAGACTCGATTCAGGACTGGAGAAGCCCACAGAAGCGAATGTGAAACTGTTCTGTAAGGGTATTTCCTCAACCAGGAAATACAGGCTGCCACAAGAAGACAGATCCTGCTGGGCACAGCTCACAAACATACCCACTGTTTGAGGAAGCAGATACCATTAAAGAGGAAAATGTGCCTCCTTAGAACCACAACTACCAGTGCCATTTGGAAGAGACTTGAGACTACGTGTACATGTTTAAACATATGGCCATGTTTAAAACTTCAAGTAGAAAATTATAGCGGGCAATGCAAAAAATGACTAATATAGAATGTCTAGAAATAAAAAAATATAAAGTCATTAAAGGTTAATGGATGAATTAAACACTATATAGAGATGAAAAGAGAATTAGTGAAGTGGAAGATGGATCTGAGAAAACCTCACAGAATGTAGCTGAAAGAAGTTGAGTTGTACAACAGCACAGGAAGGGGATGACCGGTTAGCTCAGTTGGTTAGAGCGTGGTGCTGATAACACCAAGGTTGCCAGTTTGATCCCCACATGGGCCACTGTGAGCAGCGCCCTCCTTGAAAGAGTCAGCTATGCCATTGTAGCATGAAAGCAATGTGTAACCAGTGACCATGACTGTTAACCCAATAAAATTTTTTAAAAAATAGTACACGAAGACCCAACATATGTATTGGGGGTTCCAGAGGATACAATCAGTAGGCTGGAGGGAGGCAATATAAAAGGGATAATGAGTAAGCAGTTCCAAAATTGAAGGAGAAAACAAAGTTCCTTATATGTTTTTTTTATGTTTTTATTTAAAAAAAATTTTTTTAGCTGAGCCGTCCTGCCACCTGTTGGCAGCTCAGCGGCAGCTCAGCTCAGGCCAGGAATCCAACTGGCGACCCTGTTGCTCAGAGCTCGCACTCTTGAGTGAGCTTTTAACCAATAGAGCCACTCGGCCGTCCCACAAAGTTCCTTATAGAATAAAGGAAAATAAATCCCTTTTTGGACATATTGTAATGAAATTACAGACCATTAAAGAAAATTTTCGAATTTACCAGAGGAAAAAATGGATTAGTATGAGACTGATTTCAGACTTCTTTTCATCAATAATAGATGCCAGAAGATAATGGAGTAATATCTTTGGGGCTGAGACAAAACATGAATTCAATATGCAGATGAACTATCATTCAGAATGAGGGTATTTTCAGATATCCAGAGAGTTGCTGCTAACATACCCTCATCAAGAGGACTACTAAAGGATGCACTTCAGGAAGAGGGAAATTGAATCTTGAATCCAGAAGAAAGAACTGGGATGCTAAAATGAAAATATTGGTGACTAAGTATTGACTGTAAATAACTAATAATGGGTAATTTGGGGATGAGATTGAAGTTAAACATTCTCAAGTCCACATGTGGTTCAGGAAGAGGAGTTTTAAAATTAAAGTTGGATCAAGTCAACAGAAGGCAGGAGAAATAACAAAAACACTTGTTAAAGAGAAAACACAAAATGAGATAAAATAAGCCCCAATTATCTGCAATCACAGTCCATAAAACCTGTTCAATTCACTATCAGATTGGTTTAAAGCATAAAAAATTTAGCCACATCAGCTTATGCGTAATAGCCCAAAACTGGAAGCAACTGAAATTTCCCCAAGATGGAAGAATGGATAAATTCATACAATAGAAAACTACTCCATAAGAAAAAGTGATCCACCCAAACAGCATGAATGACCTTGACAGCCTTATGTTGAGCAACAGAAGCCAGATCTAGGGTTCTGGTCTTGACTGGATGGTGGCACGAGAAATTTCTGGGATGACAGGAATCTTGACTTGGGTGGAGGTCATGGAGGGGTACACGCGTAAAAAGCCACCAAGCTTACGCCTCTATATTTTACTGTGTGTAATATACCTCAGTAAAATGCTGGAAATTCTGAGATGGATGATGGTGATGGTTGCACAACAATGTGAATATACTTAATGCCACTGAACGGTTAGCTTTAAAAAGGCTAAAATGGAAAATTTTATGTTATATATATTTTACCACAAAAAATATTGCAAAAAAAAGAAATTACTGGGGATGAGCCGGCTGAGTGGCGCGTTGGTTAAGAGCTGGCTTGGGACGCCAGCTCTGAGCAGCAGGACCCCGGTTCGGATCCCACATGGGGGCCAGTGACGCTGCGCCCTCTACAGCTAAGATGGTGAACAACAGCTCGACCTGGAGCTGGGCGGCCGTGACACGCCGGTGAAGGCGTAGGCTGCAGTGGGGCTGCAGTGGGCTGCAGTAAGCTACGGTGAGTGGCTAGCAGCTGGCGTGAGCTGCCAAGAGCCGCCGTGAGCGGCCGTCCAGTGTCCTGCGACCGTGATCTGCCTCACCCGGGAAGAGTGCAATGATGGTACCAACATGGACCAGTGAAGCGAGTCCTCCCCAACTAGACTGAAGAACAAAAGGACAGCAATTTGTCTGTTCCCCTTCCCCGATTCCCCAACGCTGTTTTCCTCCCCCAATTCCCCAATAAAATCTTAAAAAAAAAATTACTGGGGAGAAAAGATCCAGATATATGTCACTTACAGCAAGACCACACAGAGCTGAAAATAAAGGGTTGGAATAGCTGACAAATACTAACCAAAGAAAGGTGGAGGAATATCAGCATCAGACAAATCTAAAATGAAGGTGAAACACAGGAATCGGGGCAAACAGGAACACCATGCAATGAGGAGAGGCCATCCATGAAGCAGATACAAAATGAACAGTGAATATAGTCTTTAAATGCATAAAGCAAGAAAAATCACAAGGGGTCACAGAGCCTCAAGAGTGAATGTCTAGGCTGGAGTCCAGGCCCCGCCTCCTACCTGGGGCTCAGAGGCTCGGTGTCCCCCGACATCTCCCGGGACACAGGCCCAGCTCCACCAGCACCTGAGGCGCCTTCAACCTCTTCCCCAGCTCACTTGCCACTTCTTAGGGGAAGGTGTCCACTATCTGCAGGGGTCTGTAGCCACCTGGGTCCTCGTCCTGGGTAAAAGTGTTGATGGACTCAAGGGCCGCTCTGTGGTGGGCTGGTGGCCCAGCTGTGGGATGGGGAAGCACAAGGGGAGGTGGCCAGAGTCCCCTGCAGATCCCAGCCCTGCAGGAATGGGGCAGGAGTATGCCCCTCCCACAGGCGCAAGGCTCCTACTAACTTGCTTCTTCTCTGCCCACAGTCCTCATCACAGGTGGCATTGTGGCCACTGCCGGCCAGTTCACCCAGTGGTACTTTGGCGCCTACTCCATGTATCCTTCTACTGTAAACCCCATGATGGGGCAGGGCAGCGGGGCGGGGTTGGCATTGCCTGGGGCAGTGCTCGTGGACTGGGGGTAGAGATGCCACTGTCTCTTGGGGCACAGCACTTCACAGTTTTCAGAGTGCTGCTCACATCCCTGGGCCCTTTAGAGTCAGGATAGGCTCAGCTGCAGTTTTGGAAGCCAAGGCTTATCAGTGAAATGACTTGTCTAGTTCCTGGTGAGGGACTGGGAGGTGTCAGCACCCGCCAGGGATCCTCTATGTACCCCCTTCTATCAGCTGCCCCCCTGGCCGGCCCGGGGCTGTCCAGGAGTGGGCTGGGCCCCTGTGTCCCCTCCTACCGCGCGACCAGCTGTTCCAGGCCCTCTGGAAGCCAAGGCAGGCATGGAGTTGGGAGGGCAGACGACAGGCAGCCAAGTGGCTGAACCTGTGGAATCCCACCTGGTTCCCCCACTATGTGGCCCCAGGCGGCTGCTGCACAGCTCTATTTCTCATCAGCAGAGAGGCTCACGGTGGCCCCTCAGGCTGACCTGGGCTATGCCTTAACTGCAGAATCAGTGTGGCAGGTGTGTTTGTCTGCCTGCTGGAGTACCCCCGAGGGAAGAGGAAAAAGGGCTCCACTATGGAGAGATGGTGAGTCCCCCACCTGCTCTGGGGTCCACCCCAGGGGCAGGACACAAGGTCAGGAGTCCTGCAGGAGCCTGGTTCTGTCCCTCCGAAGCTCTAGCACCAACACGTTTATCCTCCTGGGCAAACCAAGGCTGGTGCCTGCCCAACTGCTGTGGCCCCGTGATCCCTGGAAGGGAAGAAGCCAGGGTGCTCTGGGGCAGCGTGGGTGGTGGGGGTTGCGGAGTAGGACCCAGTCTGTCTTCCCTCTCTCTCTCGGTCTAGTGGACAGAAGTACATGACGAAAGTGGTGAAGCTGTTTGGGCCCCTCACCAGGAATTACTACGTCCGTGCCTTCCTGCACCTTGCGTGAGTCCCTGTCCACTCTCGGGCCCAGGAGCACCCTGGAATAGATCCTCCCACTGGCCTGGCTGCCTGGATAGGAGAGCCTGGGGCAAGTCAGACCCATCTCAGCCCAGCTGTTTTTCCAAGCAAAACCCAGGTCCCAGGCACTGCCAGTGGTTTCCCCAATCCTGTATCCCTCATCCCTTACTGCGTAACAGTTCACCCCAAACCTTAGTAGCTTAAATCAGGAACAGTCAGGGTTCTGGGGTTGGTGGGGCCCAGCTGAGTGGTTCTGCTGCCTGCTTCACGCACGTGTCTGGTGGTGACTGTGGTGAGGCTGGAACACCCACATGTCTCTGCAGCTGCTTGGGCCTCCCCCCAGCATGGGGGGCCAAGAGCAAGGGTCCCAAGGTTGTTAGGGTACAAGTCAAGGCAGAGGACAGCTGCAGGGGCCCAAATTTAGAAGCCCAGCATTTGGCATGGCTGGATGTCCCCTCCACCCAGCGTCCTGGGGACAGCACACTTTGGGTCTATTTTGTCCTAAGATCTTGTGGCCTCTGCCAAGACCTGGACCCCTTGCAGACATCTTCTGACTGCCCGTTTGAGTCCCTTGTCCTCCCACCTCTTCCCCAGGCTGTCAGTACCAGCTGGCTTCCTGCTTGCCACCATCCTGGGGACAGCCTGCTTGGCCTTCTCGAGTGCCATCTATCTGCTGGTGAGTGGTGTGGACTATGGTCAGTCCCACGAATGCTTGACTCCTTGGTCCCTGCAGCCGCCTGCAGGCCCAGCCAAGGCCAGGAGCCTGTGTCCTTGCTCGTGTTGTAATAAGAATGGTGGTGACCCAGGGGCCTAGGCGTCTGCATTTTAGCGAGATCCCTGGGCTGCACACTCTTCACCCCCCAATAGGCCTGGTGCCTTGGGTAGGCTCCAGGCCGGGGTGGGCGTAGGGTGAGTGGGCTCCTGCCCTCTTGTCTGCCCCCCTGGGCCTCTCCCTCTGTGTGTGCTACCTGGCCTCCTGACTCAGCATGATGGACACACAGGCATGACCTCTCTGTCCTGCTGCTCGGGGGAGTCTGGGAATGTGCACCTGGAAGTGGCCTCCAGGGGCTCTTTCAGAAACCCAGGGATTCCTCATGTCCCCTCTCCCACCATGAGGCCCCTCTTGGCATGGTGAAATAGCTCCAGTATGAGGTTAGGCAGAGCCAGGTCCTGGCTGTGTGGCCTCAGGCCAGTCACTTAACTTCTCTGAGCTATAGTCCCTTCAAGTATTATTGAATTTAGAGTTGGTCCTGCCCTGTCTCCTGGTGGGAGTGGGGGACTGCAGAGCCCAGGGTCTGGGTGGGTGTGGCTCCTGGAGTCCCTTAGGGCCCAGCCCTTCCCTGTCCCACAGGCAGCCACCCGTGGTGAGCAGTGGACCCCCATCGAGCCTAAGCCCAAGGAGCGGCCGCAGGTCGGGGCCACCATCAAGCAGCCGCCCACCAACCCCCCACCCCGGCCTCCAGCTGAGGCTCGCAAGAAGCCCAGTGAGGAGGGGGATGTGGCAACAGGGGTCCCCAGCGGCCCCCAGGAAAACCCCATCCCAGTAACCGATGAGGTCGTGTGACAGGCACCTTGAGCTGCAACCTGAGTGTCTCTAGCAGCTCTTCCGGCGGGGGGGGGGGCACCCAGACCCCGAGGGCACCCCCTCTCTTGCACTCCAGAACCACAGGCCCTCTTTCCATGTCATTCAAAGCCATCTGTCATCTTTCTCAGTGACACTTGAAATCACAGAGCATCTTCTATTCTATAAAATACAGTATCTGAAATTCCATGTGTTTGAGTTTCTACTCTGGAAATAAAATTTCCGGGCCTGGGAGGAGGGACTGTGTGTTTCCCTAACTGCTCTCCTGGACCTTCCCAGACTCATGTTCTGGAGGCCCCTAGGCCCAACTGAGGGGCTGAGCGAACAACAAAGCAGATGAACAAAGGGGTGGGGCAGGGAGCCCAGCAGGCCTTCACCGCGGATGGCCAGACATGGGGGGTTGGGGCCTGGCGTGGTCCTCCTGGGTCCTGCCTGGGAAGCCCCTTCCTCCTTGATGGGCTCTCCTCAATCTCCCACTCCCCCAAACTGGAAAAATCCTTAAATCCCTTGCCTCCTGTTTGTCCCACCTGCTCTCAGTAAATCCTACTTGCAGAACTGGGGGTCCTCGAATGTTCCAGGGCCCACAATCACTACTATACCAGCTTTGCCCCGAGACACAACCACTCCGGCCTTGCAGAAGGTGAGTAAAACCTCAGGCTCCCTTGAGCACCCCATACCGATCAGGGCTCTGCCTTCAGCAGGAGTCTACCACCTGTCACCTCCCTGCTCCCTGCAGGCTACTCCCAGCACTGCAGCTGACCCGCCCGGTGCGGGCTCAGAACCCACAGGCTTCCACAGCCCAGGAGAGACACCCTCCACACCCGGATCCCACAGTCACTCCCTTGGCTCCACCACAGTGACCTCCTTCACCCTCAGACACAGGCACGCTGCCGTCTCAGGGCCTTTGCATAGGCTGTTCCCTCTGTCTGGAACGCCTGTCCTTGGTTGGCCATCCAGGCCTTTGCTCAGGTGGGGGTGCTGGGGCGAGAGGGGCTGACTCTGTTTGGAATCGCAGCCCCTCTCACCCCTGCATCACTGTCCTTAATTCCTTCACCGAAGACAGTGCTTCACTGCTTATTCTGTGGTTGCCTGGCACCCCGCACGCCATGCAGGCAGGCAGGGAACCTGTCCCTTTTGTTTACTGCTCTATTCCCAGTGACGGGCACATGTAAATATGTGCTGATTCCACAGTCCTTCTAGGCTCAAGACAGAGGTTATCCTCCCCTTTTCCTGGGTGCTTGCACACAGTAGGCGTTAATCAGTGGGTGAAAACAACAGGTCAGACAGGGAGGTGCTGACAACTGCCCTGCAGCCCCCACAGCCCACGGTCAACCCTTACAGCTGGCTGGGCCTATGCATCACAGGTGGGGAAACAGGCTCCACAGGGGGTCGTAGCTGAGCCCCTGAGCCCCAGAACCCCTTCCACAACTGCTGAGGTCACACACTCCTGGACCCCTTAACTAAATGCCTCCAATCTTAACATACCCAGATGCACTCATCCAGGACTTGTGCAGTGAGAGCACAGGCTAGGTCATCGGGCAGCCAGCGGGGCACCTGGCCTGGTGGTGCTAGCTAGCTTGGCTGCCTGGGGTCTGGCAGGTCACCAGCGGTGGACAGAAGCCTGAGGGGGGTGTCTGGGCCGTGGCACTGGCCTTTGAAACTGCCTGGGCTTCCGCTGGGGCTGGGAGTGCATGACTCAGACCCCAGGAGATGCTCGGTCAGGCTGCAAAGGTGCCCCCTGCGCCGACACCCCCTCGGAGGTATCCTCAGAGACGCCTGTCCCTGAGGCAGAAAGGTATGTCCCCGGGTGCTCACTGTCATAGCAAAGGCCTGGCCACACCCTGGCCTCACCACTGGGCTGTGGGAGGGAGGCCCATCCCTGGGCCCCATACCGTCACCAGGAGGTATCACCAGGTGAAAACCACAGGCCAGCAGCGCACGCTTGTGCTATACTTGTTCAAACCCATTCCCCACCCTGGATACAACTGGGGTTCATGCATAGAACTTTCTGGAAGGATAGACCAGAAGCAGGCTGTGGCTGCCCCTGTGGGGCCAGCTGGCCGTCAGCCAGGCACGGGTGACAGTAAGGAGAGTGCCTCACCCCTGCCATGCCATCCAATGCTAAGTTCTGGGTGGTGTTTATCCATTTAATAACATATTTATACTTACAATAAATAATTATTTTAGAAATACAGGGGGGGGGCTGGGAAGAGGGAGCTTGGGGTGGCCTGGACCAGCCTGAGACCAGTGAGAGGGCGAGGGAAGCCCAGGGGGACTACCGAGGTGGGGGCTGTCAGAACACCCTTTCTGTTTGAAGAAGTTCCTGAAGAAGAACAAGGTTCCTTCTAGACTCACTGTCTGTTTTTGTGAAACGGTAACTGAGTGTCCAGATGGGGCCTGACCAGCACACGGTTGCCTGGCCCGTCCAGTGTCCGCTCTCTACTGTTCTTAAACCAGAGGCCTGGAGCCCCTGTACCTGCTCAGGAAGCCCGGGCAGCAGAAACAGGGTCACTCAGGGCATATAAATAACCAATAAATACACATAAATAGGAGGGGCCCTCTCCACAGAGAGATCCCCACTGTCCAGTCTGGGAGGTGATCCCCGCCCATGGCACGTGGGGAGGAGGACAGCTGAAGCTGGCAGTCATCATACCACCCTGGGCAGGACGCAGGTGCAGCCAATGGGCACGCGGATGGACTCAGCATGGAAGGTGAAGGCTCCAGGTGTGGGTGTCCCCGAGGCGTCCCGAGAACAGGGCTGGCGGCGCAGCACCAACAGGCTCTGGTGCAGCGGGACAGAGTTGAGCGCAGCCGTCTCACGTCCTGTCCTGGTGCTGATGCAGCCCTTGCACAGGCACTCAGCAACAGCCAGCTTCTGCGGGTAGCGGCTCTCGTCTGTGTCCACGCTGCGGGGACAGATGGGTGAGGCCCAGCTCCAGAGCCTCGGGGGGGGGTATGTCCCTCCTTCCCCCCTATGGCGGCCATGCACTCAGGGGTGCCGCTAGCCTGAGTGAGAGCTGAGGCGTTAGGCAGCAGGGAGGATGGTGCATGACACCTGGAGGGCCAGCATGCAGTTGGTGCTCAACAGATGTTGCTTGCCTGCGTCCCCAGTACCCTCCCAGAGCACAGAAGCTGGGGGAGAAGGCTTCCAGAAGGCCCCTTCCCTCCTCTTTGGGCCCAGCCCAACCCCTGCAGCGGCTCAAGTGGGGGGCCCCAGAATTTTCCCAGAGGACCCTGACACCCAAGGTCTGGGCTGAGATTTCAGAGACAGCAGTGGCAAGGCGCTCATCTAATGGAGCCCCACCTTTCGGGGGAGGGGCCTGGCTGGCTGGAGGTCAGTATGCCTGTCCCATTTAATAGAGGAAAACACTGAGGTTCAGAGAGTTGTGCAGGAAGCCAGCGCCCAGAGAGGGGAGGGCCCCCAGTGCCGTACAGTGGGGATCCCAGCGCCCAGGGAGCTCCTGTAGTCCTCACCGGTATCTCCAGGGAGAGATGGAGCGCTGGTGGATGTCGGCTTCTAACACCTCCTCGGGCCGCAGCACTGGGCACTGGGTCCCAGCGGGGGGCTCCTCGGTTCGCCTCCTGCGGCCCGCCATCTCTAGGCTGGACACTAGGGCTACTGGCAAAGCCTGCTCCCACTTGGCAGCTCGAGCCAGCAGGTGTGCTGGGACCTGACCCAGGGACAGCTCCTCGGCTGAGTAGCAGCGTGGGGTCTCATGCGTGTGGGTGTGGGGAACTCCCCAGAGTGGGTGTCGGTGGCGGGCCAGGCTGGCAGGAAGCCAGAGCAGAAGCAGGAGGCTAGGGAGGAGCTGGTGGAACAGGTGGTGGGTGGTCAGGGGGTGCCCAGTGAAGGGGGCACCTTGCTGCCACCCCAGCTTGCCCTCTTCCCTGTGGAAAGATGAGGTACAGCCCACCCTCTACAGCTAGGGAAACTGAGGCCAAGAGGGGCTAGCCCCTCAGCCCTAGCTCCCCAGTACACCAGGGCTCCTGGGTTCTCTCTCCTGCCCTAAGACTTGGGGGGCTTCCTGGACCCCATCCCAACAGCTTTAACCTGGGGGTCAGGGAACCGCCAACCCTCCTGGGCCAGATGACACCATCCAGGTGGGGGCATGGGGAGAGGTGGCTCACCATCACAGTGGCAGCAGCTGGTGTCCACCTGGTGGCCGTCTGGAACACACCTGGCTATAGTCCTGGGGTGCACCTGGTGGCGGACCTGGCTGAGGCTGGCTTGCAGCGCCCTTTATACCTCAGCCACACCTGGGGAAAATCCAGCACCGTTTCCTCCTTGGGAAGTGCCCCGCCGCTGCTTCCTCCTCCCCTCCCTGTGGGTCCCTGACGACTGTCCTCTCCTCCTCTGCCCCAGCCGGGCCAGGCCTACCCCACACTCCAGCCTCCCTCTCACCCCCATCGAATTGTCACCGTCCTGTTACCCAAGTCCCTCACCCAGAGGGACCCTACCCCAGGCTAAGCACCTGTGGATGGAGCCGCAAACAGATCCTGCCTGTGTGACATGCTCGAACATTCTATAAAAGGGTTTCTGGTTGAGTATTCTTTTGCAACTTGCATCTTTGATTCCACTTGTATGTTTTTGATATGTGAACCTGGTAACCTGGGTACCTGGGGCGGGGCTTGCTCATCCCACGCAGTAGCACGCGGCTCTTCCAGGGTTGCTTTCTCCTGTCCCTGCTGGTGGACATGAAGTTGGTTCCATTTTTTATCTAAGATGATCAAGATCAGGTGAATATCAGTATCTGCCTCCTCCTGCCCAGGTGGGAGAGGTTCCAGGAGAGGTAAGGGGGGGCGGGGCCAGGGAGCATCTTCAGGTTTCTGTATGGTCTTCTGTGGTTTTATTCAAGAAAAGTTCCAGCTGACAAGTCTGAGATGGCGGGGATGAGAAAGCCTTAGACACTTTAAAGTGTAGTGCACCCTAGGAAGCTTTATTTAAAGGGGGCCCCAGGAGCCCACCTGTGCCCCACCCACTCTGTTGCTGGCTGGGAAGGAAGGTGCTGGGTGCCTTTATTATACTGAAGAGAGTTTAGAGCCAGATCTTACAAAGTTTTGAATGAGGTTTGGACACCATCCTGGGGGTCTCCTGGGGCCCTGGCCACCCTCCAAGGCTGAGGGCCGTGTCTGCCCTGGTCCTCTCAAATTAGAGTCTAAAATGTCTAGCTAAGGAGGGTCTGGCGGGTGGAGGGAGGGTGTCAACCTGCCTTCCCGTCTTTTTTCGCCTGCTGGCAGGTGCCAGAATGTACACCATTATGATGCAGGTCTCTATGCAAAATTGATTGACGTGAAGACCCCCACCCCAGAAGGGAGGGGCTGGAGAAGGCAGTGACTGGGCTCTCCCAGCATCTTCACTCAGCAGTGTGAGACTCTGGGCACGGAATTGCCCTCTGTGGCCTTAGTATCTGCACCTGTAAGCAGGGCTATGCTGCGTCCCTCCCTCCTCCACCCCTGCCAGGGAGCAGGTGAGGACTGAAGGAGATCCTGTCCTGTGTGGGCCAGATGGAAACACTCCGAAGCAGGTGCTGCGTCATGACTGTTTTCTCCACGTAGTCTGAATGATGGATGGATAGACGCAGAGTCCCCAGGGCTGCTCTTCCCTGCAATGCCCCCACCCATCTACCCTCTGCTTGCATGCCTCCTGCAACGGGGAGCTCATCCTCTGTCATAGTTTTCTAGGGCTGCCATAATGAAGTTCCACAAACTGGAGGGGCTTCAAACAACAGAAAATTACTCTCTCACAGTT
Organism: Hipposideros armiger; assembly: GCF_001890085.2. Classification (NCBI taxonomy): domain Eukaryota; kingdom Metazoa; phylum Chordata; class Mammalia; order Chiroptera; family Hipposideridae; genus Hipposideros; species Hipposideros armiger. The sequence continues at coordinate 2,508,239 of NW_017731574.1, forward strand.
CTGGAGGCCCGAAGTGAAAAATCAAAGTGTCAGCAGGTTGGTTCCTTTTGGGGTCTCAGTGAGGATCCTTCCTGCCTCTTCCAGCTGCTTGTGGCTGCTGGTGACCCTTGGAAACCTTGTCTTGTAAACACAGTGCTCCAACCTCTGCCTCCGTGTTCACACGGCCTTACATGGCCTGTCTTATAAGGACACTCGCCCTCATCCAGTGTGATGATCGCATTTCAAGATCCTTACCTTAATTACGTCTGCAAAGATCCTTTTCTTGGATAAGGGCACATTCCTCGCAGGTCCCAGTGCTAGGACTTCAACATAGCTTTTTTTTTGCGGGGGGCGGGGAGGCACCGCTGAGTCCAGTACAGCCTCTACCAGGACAGGTGCTGGGTATTTGTGCTGTGGGTTAGGTCGGGTGGACAGAAAGACCCTCCTTAGGCTAAGCTGAGACCTGCCTCCCTGCTGGGGCATTTGGGGAGGTCTCAAAAAAATTCTAGTGCCTCCTGCTGCCCCCCAAATGTAGTGTGAGTCCCTTGAGGGCAGGGACTGTGTCCCCAGCACAACGTGCCCTAGCACCTGGGTGCTCCATAAATATAGCAGAACGAAGGGAAGAGAGATGAGTCTGGACTCTCTCTTGGGGAAAATGGGGTGACAATGCCTCACACACGGGGCCATGTGGAGGTCCATGTTGGCAGGGCAGGAAGGCCTGGAGCCAAGGGAGAGGGTGGGTGGGGGTGGGGGCAGCTACATTGCTTCCTTTAGCTGAAAAGCCCAGTTACACTCACACAGGTGCTCAATTAGGTAGCGAAAAGGCTGTAAAACTGTTGTTTGCACAGTGGCTGCCGCGGTGTCCCCACCCTGCGGGAATGCGCTAAATGCTGCGGTCCAGAGGGCCCTAGCCGTGTCCCCCTGCCAACGCTAGCGCCCCTCCCCCCTGACCCCCGCAGGGGAGTTGTGCGCATCTTCTGTGTTACTGTGTCTGTTCTGAACAGCCGGCCGGTTGGGTGGGTGGGTGCCGCACTGGGTGGAGGAAACTGGGGACCCCAGTTTGGCCCCCACCCTTCCCCACGGTACATCCCGGGTGCCCCCAGAGCTGTTCCACGGGGTCGTAACAGCCAGTCCCCTGGATAGCGCCCGAGGGGACCCGCGTGGAAACTGGTGGCCAGTGGGTTCCTCCTCGCGTGGAGGCAGGAAGGACAGACGCAGGGCGGGACTGGGCAGCACCTCATTCCTGGGCGCATGAGGCAAGTGCAGAAGTCTCGGATTGGGCAAGACTGGAAAGGGGCCGCCAAGAGGACAGCCGCAGAGCGTTCCGGAGGCGGTGGCTGCTCCTCAAACCACGCCCCCGCTGGATTCCGCCTTCTCCAGACCACGCCCCTGCCGACCACACCCCAAAGTATCAGAGAATCAGAACGAAGAGGATGGAGGTGCAGAGACAAGGATGTGGAGGGGGCCCGGGTGCAGGGGGGAGGGACAGGGGAGACAGGTGCGAGAGTCACAGATACTGAGACAAATGTAGAGACAGAGACTGGCAGAGGCCAAGACAGGAAGGCAGAAGCAGCACAGGAGACGCAGGGACAGACACACCAGGTGCTTCTATTGTCCCAGCCTATGGCTCAGAGCCCTTACAGCCCTGGCTGGACAGAAACAGCCTCAGTGGGTCTGGTTTGGGAATTGGTCGGCAGGAGGGGTTTGCTCCAGGTTTAAAGTTTTCCCCCATCCACAGGAAGGCCCAGCAGCAGGGCTCAGTCCCCTCATCTGTGAAATGGGGGTGACAATACCATCTCCCCTATTCCCCCAGGGGCATGGCCTTCCTGACCACTCAGCCCCAGGCAGCTCTGCCTGTGGTCAGTCTCTCACACAGCCCAGTTTTCCTGTGTGCGTAGCACTTTGCACTGTAAGTGGAGACCTGTCCAGGGCGGAGGTCCTTGCGTGTTTACCCAGGGCCAAGACCAGGGCCTGGTGTCCTGCAGCCCAAGTTCCTGGAACTTCTGTAGTGCTGGGTGGTTGGAAGAGAATGGGGGTGAGGAGCCAAATGCGGGGTGGCATAGGGGCAGGTGGAGGCCCAGGCTTTGAGGAAAACAGCAGAGTCCTGGAAATCAAGACCTGGCCCCTTCCCTTGAGAAAAAAGAGCTATTGTTGAGAGCTGTGAGCTAAGCGCCTCCAGGGTTACACTTGAGGAAAGACGAGGTGACAGCTTGAAGACACTCCTGTGGCAGCAGACAACGAAGGGAATGAGGGGATGGGGAAGGCCTGCCTGAGCTGTGAGGGGAAGCAAGAGTCGGCGAGGTCAGAGTTCCAGGAACAGGAAACAGCACATGCAAAGGCCTTGGGGCAGGAGGCTGGCTGGCAGCAGCAGGGGTGGGGGTGAGGGGCAGGGTAGTCAGCACTTGCTGTGTGGTAAGGCCGCTCTAGCTGTGGCGTGAGGACTGGAAGGCAGGGGATCCCAGGGTGGCCTGGACACTTGGAGAGCAGACTGGTGGGCAGAGATGGAACTTGAGAAACTCCTAATTGTTCCCATTATTTGCATGTTAACCACCTGTTAGGATCCCAGCCCTCCCATTTCCTGGAGGGCAAAAATACCCAAGGATCCACCACACAACAGAGGCCTCTCTTTTCTCAGATGCCTGACCTAGAATGTTCTTTCCACTAGACCTGGGGAGCGGAGAGTTGGCTCGGGGTGTGCCTCACCCCTCCCAGGACATGTCCCACTTGTCCCAGCCTAGCCCACAGGTGAGCCATGACTCCAGACAGCAAATGGAAAGCTGCTAGTTTAAACCGAGTCTGGGTCGAGGGAACCCAGAGCTGTGACTCCAGACGAGGCGTTAGCGATCAGGGTCAGGTCAGCCTTTTGGGGACGGGAAGCTCATCAGTTGGGAAAGGGCTGAATGCAGAAATCTGTGCGGTGGGCTCCTGGCTTTAGAGGGGCAGTCACTGGGTGGATTGCAGGGCCCAGCGGCTCGGGGGCAGAGTGCATAGGGACAGCTTGGTTCTCGAGGCGTCCTGGATTCTGGCTCCGTGTCCTTAAAAGTCAATCATTCAGAGAATGGGAGTTTCCTTTGTACCTGGCTTTGATCTGATAGCAAACCAGATAAGTCTTTAAGGATTGCAGTCATATGACTGAGGCCGCCGTGATGTAAGAAGAATCCTGTATCCTGTGCTGTGGTGCGGGGGGATGTGGACATGAAATGGAAAACTGTACTGTTCTAGTCAGCCCACAGCACTTGCTCCCTCCCAGCGCGTGTCCAGTTTAATCGCCATGTGGCAGTGGGGCAGAGCACCGTGGAATGCGCCCTGGAAGCTGGTCGCAGTTCAGCAGGCCATGCAGCCAGGTGAGAAGCCCTGACACGGGCCCCACAGGGTCCTCCTGCAGAGGCGGAACTGGGGGCAGCAGTGTGGGCTCTGGGCAATCAATTCGTCCATGGGTGCTTACAGCACTTGCTTCATGGTAACTCGGGGGTGGCAGGGCATCCTGAGGCCGATGGCAACACTCTGTTTAATCCCACAAAGGCCTGGAACGAGCACTGGGGTCTCCCCCCGGTGGTCTTGGCCCCCTTGGAGCTGAGGTGTGGTGGGCACAGAAAGGGCAGCCGCTCAGAACTGCTGACGTTTCCACTCTGCAGTGGACAGAGTGGTCCTGGGCCCAGGACTTCTTAAGCTTAGATATGTTCTCAGCTGTGTGGGGATCGGATGGCATGTTTAAGACTCTGAGTGGGGAACTGGCTTTGGGGCTGGGCATTGGTCTGGCCTGAGGAGTGTCCTTCCTGACCTCTGTGTCCCAGGGCCCACTGCTGGGAAAGGCGGCCACTGGTTTTTGTTCATGAAGCCTGGCCAGGGCCAGGGCCAGTTCCACCACGAGGAAACCAAGGCGCAGCACTCCCTGGGGGATGGGGCCAGAGGGCCGAGTGCCCGGATTGGCTGGTGGGGGAGCAGTTGCTGTTCCTGGCGGGCAGTTCCCAGGGAATCGCACAGGGGTCTCTGGAGGACTCCACGTCCTCAGCCTCCATCAGCCACGGTCCCCTAAATGCCAGGTAGGCCCAGTGGGTGTCGTGAGGTGGCTGGGCCCTGTGCCATGGGGTAGACAGAGGGTGGGGTGCCCCAGACACATGCAAACATCACCATCAGGGCAAGACAGCTGCTTATCAAAATATTTTATTTTAGGAGACCCCTCAAAAAAAGACCCTCCACATTAGACAGACGCCCAACAATACCCTTGGCCTTTTTTTTGGTCTTTTCTGTATTTTTTTTTTTTCCTTTTGAAATCAACTAAAACAATTCGATGCTTAAAATAAAAGACAGGAAATATTTCCCAGTCAGACTTTTGTCAAGAATATATATATTTTTTGATCCTGGGGATGGCAGGGATGGGGAAGAGTTGCTCAGAAGCATTCGGTGTTCCTGTCGACAGTAGGAGAGCCGCGTGGTGAGGACACCACACACAGCAGGTCGAGAACTCGTCTGACTAACAGAGGGAGAAAAAGAAAATGGGGAAGAAAAAAGTATGGGGCAGCTGATGGCGGGCGTCTGGGACTTACAATTTACATAAAACTGTGCCACATCCTTGCTTGGTGCTGTCTTGCCTGTCTGTCTGGTGGGACCTCTGCTCTGGAGACTGGTCATGTGGCCGGGAGAAGGCTGGGGGTTCAGCGTCATCTTCATTATGTGTGTGTGGCTTCTTTTCCAGCTGAGAAACTTTTTTTTTCTTTTTTAATTTTTAAAAAGAATCACAGCCAAAATAAGACATTAAATGCAAAATCCAAAATGGCTGCGCTTACCCTATTTATAAAAACACGTGAGTCTCTGCCTCTGGTGGGGGGGCCGAGCCCAAGCCCGCAGGGCCCACTACACTTTCCCGGGGATCTTAGCCCGCTTGCGAGCGATGGCGTCCTCTACGGCTTTGAGCTGTTTCAGGAGCTCCTCGCGCCGAGACAGCGTGCTGGCCTTCCCTGATTTGGTGCCGGTGGAGGTGGCGGTGCCGGCATCTGAGGCTTTGCCGGGCACACTCGTGACTTTGCTGGAGCTCTTGGACTGGGGTGATAACTGGCGCTTCCTGTGGTGGTGGAGAGGCTGTTAGAAGGGTCCAAGAGCCTCTCTCCCTCTTTGCCAAAAGCTTCCTGCTAGCGGGGGAACACGAGGCCCAGTTTGGGGGCCTAGAACCTGTAAGATGTACCTGCCAAGCAGAAGGCCCCCTCTCCCCAGTGAAGAGGCCCCCCCCCATGGTGGATGAGCGTCCAGAGCTCAGCCTGGCATCCTGCTAACCCGTCTGTCCCTTCTGCTTCTGGTCCTTGTATGCAACCTCCCTCTGTGGTGAGTTGAAACCACACACTGCTGACTCAGGAGGACCCTGATGTGTGGGGGGAGTTGTACAACTCCGTGTCCTGTGCCCACCCTCCCGGTGCTTCCGTCACCCAACCCTCGATCCTGAGCTGCACGGTGCAGGTACACAGGGGAACTTGGAGCTAACTTCCTGGGAAAAGGAAATTACTCTCCTACTTCCTGTGCCTGACAGACGTAGGAACAGAGCTGTGACCATCTAGACTGCTCCCCTCCCCCACCTCAGGCTGTGAGCTGAGTACCTCAGACCATTTTTCATTCCAGGACCCCCTCGTGGGGCAGAGAGAGACGTGTGGGGTCACCCTCTTGCTTCCAGATCTACCGTATTTCCCCACGTATAAGA
>NW_017731574.1:2522025-2526636 GCF_001890085.2 Hipposideros armiger
TAGGTGCTGTTCCTGAACCGTCTCCTGATGTGCACTATGATGTAAGGTCTCCCAGTGCCCACAGTTTGTTAGCTGGTTGGAACCCTGCTGTGTAGTCTTCAGAATTTACCATGACACAGGTACCTTGGTGAAACTGTTCTGAAAACAACAGTACCTGGAAGAACACCGTCAGGACAGAGAGCTGCCATCACACAGGCAACTCGGAACAACCTGGGCCACACCCAGAGGTGCCCAAGTTCACGGCGCCCACCAGACCCTGGGGATGTACCTGGACCGGCTGCCTGAGAACGAGCTGTGTCTGGAAGACCGGCTGGAGTAGGAGCTGTAGGAAGAGGACCGGGACCGCGACCGCGACGAGCCAGAGCCGGAGTAGGATGAGGACCGTGAAGAGGACCTAGAGCACCCGAGGGGAAGAGAGGAGAGGCTGGGTCTTCCTGACCCCACCCCGCCCACTGGTGTTGGGGCCTCGGGTGCAAACCCTGATGACATGGCTACACTCACACCCCTTGCCGCCTCAGACATACCCACCCAGATCCATTTCCCCCACCCCCGCAACACACCCACACTCACACAGGCATACCCACCCTTCAGACACCTTCGGACATGCTGCAGTCCCATCCCCCTTCTAGTGGGAACGCTATTTAGAAGCCCAGACCTGGGTGCTGGGTGTCTCACTGTCACTGTGACACAGCACCTAGGCCCTCAGTGGACAGAGCCAGGACACGTGTGCCTGTGTGTGCAGGTGAGTATCTAACCGTGCAGACATGTGTATGTGTATTTCTCTATCTGTCCATCTGTGCTCACAGTGAACCCTGAATCCACACTGGTACCTCCAGGCCCCACCTAACACCCCGGCTCCCCGGGCTGCCCCCTTTCTGATCTGTAATGCCTTTCTCTAACAGGGAGCTACCCAGCTCTAACCATCCACCACTTCCTCACTTGTTTGTTCAGAGCTAGTGTACACACAAGTTTCAGAGCTGTTAACCCCAACTCGCAGGAGAAACAGACGGGCTGTCTAGACAATGAGGCTCAAGCTGTTCTGCTGGTCTCTCCCAGGGTGGCCCAGGCAAGCTTTCTCCCCTTGATGACCACCGCCCACCTCAGCTCACTGGCCAGATCTGTGTTCTCCGGGTCACCCACATCTTAGCTGATCTCAACATGTGAAGACGTACCAAGGTTCTCAGCAGCAGTCTTGTTCGCTGCTGCCGCTCCAGCACTCACAACTGCTCTCTCGGCTACACTAACAAATGCCTGTTTAGTTACTGACTTTTCCCCAGGCAATGAGGGTGTATCACCTTCATTGGTATCTATTAACAGTCATTCCCACTAGCTGGCCTCCTTACCTGGAGGAATTGGAGGCAGAGGCTGAAGAGGCTGATGTTTTTCGACGCCTTCGTGCTCGGCTAGGGGAGACCGATAACCCAAGCTTCTTCTTGGGAGACTTAGACCGTCGCCAGGGGTCCTTCCACTCGTCTGCTCGCTTCACCTGTGGCCCCGTGGAGGCCGTCTCCTTCTTTGGTGGCTCAACTTGCCGGCTAAAATCACAGAGGTGTTAGCAATTCCTGGGCCACCTTCCATTTGACAGTATTGCTGTTTGGTGCAAGAAACTGAGAAGCGAGATGATGACGTAACTGGCTTATCTGAGGAATGCCTGGACACTCAAGGGTCATCAAAAGAGGTAGCAGACACTCCACCTACAACAAAACTTATCTTGAACAAGACAAGCAGAGCTCTCCCCATAAATGGTTTCCGCTCACAAGTGTCTTTTTCAGGGAAAGATTCATCTTTCTCCTTCACAGTTCCTAACCCTACTGGTGTTTCCTCTTTGGGGTATAATAATTGATTGAATGCCTATCTTCACTATACTGCAAGCTCTGGGAAGGACAGGGATGGGGTTGTTGGCCTCATTTAACACATTTTCTCTAGAGCTGGCACACAATTAGGGAATTAAAGGGTAATGAAGTATTTTTTGTTTTCAGATGCATTAGAAATGTTGTGAATTATCAAACTCAAGTCTTAAACATTTCCTTTGTTCTGACTTAGGTTTAAGTAGCCTGGTTTAATTCACCCAGAGAACACCCTGATTAAAAACCCAGAGAGAGAGAGAGATGAGCGAGAGGCCCAGAGAAACTCACAGGTGCTCCTATACAATAGCCATTAACTGTTAAGTGTCCAGACTGAGGGCTAGCGGGTTAGTGACAGGAGCACCTGCGAGGCCCAATGGCAATTCCTCTCAAATCCCGGCTGGGCAAGGAAGTACTGATTATAGGTAGACAGACAAGACCAACTGTAAATGAATCAAGGCCTAAATGGGTAAGTGACATGTTGTACTGGAGAACCCGGGAGGGGAGGGAGTCCTGACTGTGGGAGCCTGCCCTCCCCTGCCCAGGGTGGAGAGAACATGGGAGCGGGAGGCTCAGCACCGAGCCAGGTGCCCCTTGTCCTGAAGAAATACCCACAAACTTACACATCCCCACTTAAACGTGAGCTCACGCGCAGAGTCCCAGAACCACTAACAACAGTTTAATATGAAGGTATCTGCTGGCCCTGTGATATATTTTTTTAATTAATTAAAAAATTATATAAGTTCATTAGAAAAATTTTTGGAAAATACAAAGACAAGGAAATAAAAATCCTGTTAGCTCGCTCTCCAGGGACAGCCAATGTTTAGCATTTCTGTATTTCCTTTTCGCCTCTTTTATTTTCCACGATGCACACTCACGTGTGAGTTCACACTCGCTCTAACCACAGCGGGAGCATCTCTTCCCACGTCGTCCATTTGTGGAGACGTGGTCTTTCTTGACTGCGTGACAATTCACTCAGGTGTTACAAAATCTGAACATTTCTACCCTGTTAGCTGTTTCTAACTTTTAAAAAATACAAATAACAGGGNTTGCTCTCTGTCCCAGGGCTGCCCTGTGGGAAGTGGCCGGCCCAGGCACAGGAAGGGGGGCCAAGGGTGCATGTTCTCAGAGGCAAGGAGAGCAGCCATGCCCGGGATGCCCTGATGTCCCAGGACGCGCTATGGGAACCGGTCTACCCCATGCCCAGCATCCCTCCATCCCCCACAGGGCTGTCAGTGCAGGAGGGAGAGCAGGGGTGACACTCAGCCGCCAAGTTCCTAAGGCAACTTGTTGGCCCTCACTCAGTCTCAGTCCCAGGACGACCTTACGGCGTGGGGCTCCCTGGAGCTCCCAACAGAAGTACCTACGGCCTCACCTTATTCAGCAGTGTCAACTTGATCTCCTTGTGGGCCACGAACGCACCCTGCTGGGGCTGCCCAGGGGGTGCCTGCTGCGGGGTGGCGGGCTGCTGGGCAGATTTACCGCCTGTGGAAGGTTTCGAGGATTTGGGCGGTTGTGTGGACGAATCCCTTTTCCTCTTTTCCTCTTTAACGCCATCTTCCTTTTTAGATTTTCCTGCAGATGAGGAATGTTAGGTCATGGTCACCGACCTGGCATGGTGGTTTCCCCGTGCCACTTGGAGGAGCGGAGTGTTATCAGCCAGGTGGTAGGTGCACAGGGACGCAGGTGGAAGGTCACCGCGGTCTGACCAGCTGCACGCAGTGCCGACCCAGGTGACCTGTACCCTCTCTACACGAAGGGCCTGCCCTTCCCTCATCTGGAGTCACAATGCCCAGGACACAAGGAGCCCCTGTACCTTTCTCCTTCTTGGTCTGGGCTGGGGTGGGGGACCGAGAGCTGGCTGAGGACACGGGGCTGGCCAGGTCTGCATACATGTCGTCCGAGTCCACACTGTGCACCGAGCTGCTGCTCGACGTGGCGCTGGACACCGAGGAGACGCTGCTTACGCTCAGGGACCTAGACACACACAAGCCTGTTTGTCCCCACGTGCCGCCGACTGCACAAGACGGGCCGGGGCTGGAGGGGGGTTTCTATGTCCACTTTCTCCAATTCCCATTTTTAAGGAACAGGTACCCACCAACTTGAAATTTCAGAGGGGATTCTGGATAGTTTAAAGGTGACACACAGTGAAGGCACACTCACATCACCAAGTTGAGGCCCCCTATTGTTTGCTGGATAGGGGCATATGACTAAGTGTGACCCAAGAGTTAGTGATGACAAAATTCAGAGTCCCGGTTAATGATGTATGACAAAAGGAAAGGGCTTCAACCCGCAGTGACGCCATGCACTATATCGGAGACCACCTTAACTAACAAACGTTGTGTCTCAGGAAAGCACGGAAATGATGGCCAGACTCATGGGCACTTGGTTCTGTTACAGCTCATGCTGCACAAGGACTCGAAATGCCCGAAGCTGCTACCTCAGTTTTTGCTGAGTATTATTTCTACACTCTGAGAAAACACCAATCACTGTTTCTAAGGTCATTAGATGCTGGAACAGGGGAGGGGGAAGGAAAGAAAGCCCAAGGATTTTTTAAAGGTTAGGTCTTTAAACCTATTTAGAAAGATTTAGGCAAATGTACATAAACCACCTGCTGCCTAGAAATAAAAGAGAAAATTTGATTCAAGGAATCTAAGGGCTGATTCAATACTGTCTTCTTTTTAAAAACTAAATAGCAGAATTCTTTTCTACTTATTCTTTTCTCAGATTTTTAAAAAGTGGCTGTCCCCGACTGCCTCAGGCGTAA
>NW_017731574.1:2528646-2530132 GCF_001890085.2 Hipposideros armiger
TAACTTTTCCCATTAAGTCACATCTATTGAGGAGAATCAACGTGACCAATTCCAGGAGGAGTTAGAAAGGTGAAGGTGAGGCAGAGGCTTGCAGGCTGCTCCTTTCCAAGCATCGCAGACACAGCCCCAGGGCAGAATGAGACGGGAACCCCCCCCCACCTCCTGCCCAGTAAGAGCGGAGCCAGGGGCCTGTGTTGTGCTTGCTCGGAACCCCAAGGAGCATGGCCATCACCACACTCCATGCAGGGGTGCTGGAGCACAGACGTGGCACATGACCCCTAGGTCCATACGCTGGGAAGTGAGAGGCTAAGCCCGTACCCTGCAGCCTCCAGAGCCCGATTCCCTGCGCTCTGCCCACCTCCGAGGTCCTGTCTACAGTTCTCATGGGGCTTCTCCACAGTCGTGATGAGAGGGAGGGAGAAAGCGACAGGCTGCCAGCCTGGTCTGACCACTGGGCACTTACCCGGCTTTCCCGGGAGGCGGAGCTGGCTCCCCCTTGGTTCTGACAGGTCTGTGTGGCGAAGGCGTTGGAGATGGGGACGGGGATGAGGAAAAGGACCGGGACCTAGGGAACAAACAGAGTCGTAAGGAGGGAGCACCACGGTGCCCTGGTCCGCGCCTGAGCACACAGGAGATGCCACCCCAGATTCCCGGAGAAGGCCACTTGTTTCTACTTGTTTTCCTCAGGTTTAAAATGGGCTTCAGACAGTTCTTGGTCATTTTGTAAAATACACCATCGGAGGGGAGGGGAGAGTGCTGAGGGGACAGCTGGTAACCACGCTGGTGAGTCCTCTTGAGGCCCTGGGAACCGTGGGGCATGCAAGCTGTGTGGGCAGGATGGGAAGGGCTCAGGCTTTGCTCTCCATGCTATCAAACCTCAACAAGGAGGCATACAGCCTGACTGGGCCATGGCAGCACGGGCAAAACAGAGGGCCAAGCAGGGCACCTGAGACCCAGATGGCTGGAAGGTGGGGGTGATGAGGGTGGCCTTGACTGTGGCCAGCAGCACAGGCCCGCGAGATGTGACCATGCTATGAGGTAGAGGCTGACCTGGCCCGGAGAGCGTTCCAGCTGAAGGACATTGTGACGAGTTCAATTTGGACACAAGTTGCAGGTGTCAGTAGGATGGACAAAGTGCCAGGAAGGGGGCACTGGGCCTGGAGGAGTTCCGGGAGGCGTGGCCTAGCCAGGCTGCTGGCCCCACTGTCCCAGATTCACACGAAGTCACACAGGAGGCGACCCTTTAAAAGGCTCATGGATTTGCTGGTCTTTTCCCTACTTAGAAACTGTCATGTAAGATTTTCGATATTTTCAGCCAGGCAATGCCAACAGCTAAGATCAGGCTCTTGCAGTCACACATGCTGCGAAGGGTGAAGACAGAGCCACATAGAAGAAACACTCGTTTCTTCTCCTGTCCTCCACTTGCTGCCCATGGCTGGGCCGCCCACGAGACAGGAAGGAATGCAAGGTTCCCTTCCAAGGAGCT
>NW_017731574.1:2534612-2593680 GCF_001890085.2 Hipposideros armiger
CATTGGGTCAAAGGAGAGGCATTTTCCAGGCTCTTGGTACATTGTCAAAACATTTTCCCCGAAGGTGAAACCAATTTATATTCATCCAGCAGTGTAAGGTGCCCATTTGACCTCATTCTCAACAATGCTGGGTTCCTGTGTTACCAGTGAAATGCCACAAGCACCACCAGACAAAAATAAACCCCAAATCCTCGCAACTGCACACACAGAAACAGGCTCCGGTTTGTTCCTAGCGGCACCTCCAATGGCTGCAGGGCTCTGTCCTCTGTGCTTCCTGGCACCTGTGAGTTCTTGTCGTCTGCCTTGTTCTTGGCCAGTTTTCTAGTAAGCTCTGATTTTTTTGAAGGATCGGAACCCTTTCCCAGGCTACCTGCTTTTTTATAGTGTTTTGTGGTGCCGTTTGACACACAGAGCAGAACATTTTCATCATCAAATCAATTCCTGTTCCTTCTCATGCGTGGTTTTCCTTTAGGCTAACAGGGCCCGTTTCCATTCCAAGTCATATTCACTTGCGTTTTCCTTCTAGTTGATCTAGTTTCTTTCCCGCAGCACTGGCTGACCAGCATCTCTTTCCCAAATGGCTTATGAGGAGATGCCATCTTTGGTGTATATAAGTTCTTATTCTGAGGGGGGAGTGCTCATGGGTTGTGCTGTCCCATTAATTATTCTACTCTCATTCTAGAATTGTATCTGCAAATAGGTCCACAATATACAGACGGTCCCCCAATTACGACGGTTTGACTTACGATTTTTCAACTTCATGACGATGCGAAAGCAATACGCAGTCAGTAAAAACTGTACTTTGAATTTTGATCTTTTCCCAGGCTAGTGATATTTGGTACGATGTTCTCTCGTGATGCTGGGCAGTGGCAATAACCCACAATCAAGAGTGTCAACAACTGATACACTCCAGTGTATTCATCGTGTTGGATGGTTTTGCCCAACTGTAGGCTAATTTAATGTGTTCTGAACACGTAGAAGGCAGGCTAGGCTAAGCTATGACATTCAGTAGGTTAGGTGCATTAAATGCATTTTCGACTTACAATATTTTCAACTTACAATAGGTTTATCGGGATGTAACACCATTGAAAGTCGAGACGCAGCGGTAGTTAAAATTCCCACTACTCTTAATTTTCAAAGATTACTTGGTACATCCTGCCTATCTTTACCTACAGAAGAACTTTAGCAATACAATCAGACCCTGCTCCCTCAGCCCCACTGGATTAGAATGTTATTAAACTTATTAACAGCATCTTGCCATTTATTCATGTCTTCTTTTATGTCGGCAAAGGATAATGGTTTTCTTTATAGAAGGTCCTGACTTTTTGGAGTAGATTTTTAGTTACTATGAATTCACCACCAGCATCTCAGCATGTTGGCTTACACCTGGTTTTGCTGTGACCAGCATCTAGTTATATTTCATCATTAACATAAAAACCATTGCCTGTTCAATCTACTCACTAGCAAGTTCCATGCCTACTATTTGCTAAGAGTCCCACACAGGAACAACACCCAACACTTAAAACTGCCCTAAGGACACACTCAATTGATGGATAAAATCCTTGTTACCTCAGCCCAAATCCCAAGAGCTATTACTACATAAGCTCATAAACGTGTCCTCTTGGAAAAGTAATCCAGGAAGGAAGCGAAACCTGTCTGATGATTCCAGCCTGCCACAGGCCATCCGGAAGCTGCTTTCACCTTTAAACTTCCTGTGTTATTCTCATTCTAAAAATGCAACAGGAAATGGAACACCTTGGTCACCAGGTTTTTCATTAGTCATCAGAGTGGCCCAGCTTTGTCAACCTGCAGCCCTTCTAACACAGGGAGAGAGAGGAACAGGTGGACATCAAGGGAGTGATTCATGAAGCAGCCAAGACCTTACCGAAAGCTCTGGCTGTAGTGATGCAAAAGGAGAAAAGAATGCTGTACCCTGTCCTCATACCTGGCAAAGAAAACCACTTGAGGCCACAGTGAGGTGGCCAGTGCAGGCCTCCGTAATCTTTTAGTCAACACTTCCTTACCAGGAAGACTCTTTCACTAACTCTGGAGATAAAAGACTATGGGTTTCACAGTGAGCTGGCTCCTTTAACAGTGCCAGGACGAGGCCTGGAGGTGTCCCTGAAGTGTCTCATTCTTTGGGCTTGTGCCACGGATGGGCCTAAACACTCCCATCATCCCCAGAGCCAGCCCTACACAGATGGCGGCAACAGCTGGTGCCACTTCTGAAGGGCCAGCACCAAGCCTGGCAGTGACCCCAGTTTAAAATGTGAAAATATTAAACATTATATAAATGAACAGTATAGGTGGTACCTGGATATAGCAAATCATGCAGCTGGCACAAGAATGAGGTGAGTTTAAGGGTCACTCTGTGTTAATGAGTCACTCCGCAGACCACCAAAGTCAAATATGAATGAGCTGAGTCCCAGCTGGTTTCCTTCCCCAGACGTGGGGGACCCAAACCAGGAAGAAATGGTTTTAGACTGGGATGCAGAACTTAAATCATCTATTTTAATGGCAGATGTTTTAGGAAAAAATGACTGAATTAACAATCAGTAACAAATTCATTAAAAATTCCATTTGGGAAAAATGTTCATATGATATTGGGAAAAGTTGGGGGAAAGACGCAATATATTGGGTTGTCGGAAAAGTCATGATACATTTTTGCAATGAAAAACGTAGAAAAAACACGTCACGACTTTTCCGACAACCCAATAGATATGCTCCCAAACTCTCAAACACACGCGCTGTGGGAGTGTGGCCACGCTGTTAACAGCGGCAGTCATCTCCACCCATCTTCTCTTCCTTACTTCTCTCTTTATTTTTTAGAAAGCTTTCCAAGCTTTCCTAAATCATTATGGTTTAAATTATTACAAGAAAATGTTTATTAAAAGTTTTTTTCTATTTCTGCAAAGTAAATCTTTTAATACTGTTGACGAGTGCACACTCAGGAATTTTACTATTCACTGGTTTTAGTGGCGTGTTCTCATCTCTTACAGGAACCTCAAAGGAGAAAGAAGGTGCCTCTGCCCGCTGACCTCAGGCTGTGGGGTTCAGAGGGGCTTGTAAAGAGAGCACACTGTCGGGGACGTGAGTCCTCAACTGTCTTTAAATGCCACACCATCAGGGACAGCAGAAGCCGTTCCTGCGCACAGCAGCAAATGAAACACGGACCTAGTGAGTAAGGGAACAATAACTAGAGAACAGGGCTTAGGCCGATGTGCCCTGGAAATTCTGGTTGATGCTGGCACCTCTGACCATGGAGCCCATGATCCAGGTCCCCAGGTGGCCAGACAGGTTTGCTTGGGCTGTGGGGCTGGGGTCATGCCAGTGCCTCGAGCTGATGGCAGAGAAGTCAGGCTGTACTTCTGCTTTCTGAGAGAGCCCAAGATACCTAAGGCCGAAGCCCTTCTCTCAGTGAATGACAACACCCCAGAAGAGGGCCTGAAAAAGTAGAGATCGACTATACCCAAACAGAAAAGAGCAGGCTTGCCACCACTTCCACACATGCCAACCACTAAAGCCCTGTGTGCAGGTCAGTCACTTAACAATCTGAAGATGTGACCGGGATGAAAACCTAGCTGAGTGGAGACAGCTGGTAAGAGAGGACCTCAGTCAGGAATACTGACATCAAGAGCTGGCCGACCAGTTTGGAATTTGCATAAACACTTCTAAACAGACAGGGGGGAAAAAACCCTCCAGTAACCTCTGACGCCCGGGCACAGCCACCACACAATATTATCTCCCTGGCACGTGGTCCTTTGTTCAAGGCCACAGAGAGACTCCAAGGGGCAGAGGTCAGCTGTTCTATGACTGTCAAAAGAAAAATGTCACAGTAAAACACAACAAAGCGTTCCTGAGTCAACTCTGGACGCACTCACATCTGACATCAGCACCAGAGGTGTTAGTGTTGATGATGCAATGTGGCCAGAGCGAGCATGTCTGGAAATTCCGACCTGGGTGGCTGCCAGGTTTGGGGTCAAAGGTAAGAAAAGATAAAAAGGATGAAGGTCCTTCTAAAATCAAAAGGGCTAAACATGTAATAAAGATACAGGGAAAAGGGGAAAAATGATACAGGAAAAGGGAATTCGAAGCACATGGATTTCCTCTTAACTGAACTCACTCATGTCTGGAGAAGCTCAGAACGCCTGTCATGGCAGCTCCTCTCTGCTATTTCATTGGGGAACCTTCATGGAGCATTACACTCTGCTCACCTTCCTTAACACTGAGCAAAACTGCCTACAGGGGCCCTGAGTGTGCTAGGGGCTGCCACATCCCCTTCCTGGACTACCCGGGGGTGGGGGTGGGGGCCTCCTGCCCGGCCCCCAGTGCATCCTGCCACCCAGTGCATCCTGCCACCGCATCCTTCCCTGCTCCACACCACACAAGGGAGGAGGCTCCTGTTTCCAGTGCACCAGAGTGAATGCCTGCAACAGAAGAAACTCCAAGTCCCAATAATCAATCCCTCTCTCCAGCATGCCCACCTCAAACGCAGTCCTTCCATTCCCTGTCCAGGACTATCATTACGTTTTATGATCCACCCAGCTGGCTGTAACCCCTCCTCCAACCTCCGTCATGCTGTGTGGCCCTTTCTTAAGGGACCCACACACAAGTAAGAATGTGATCTAGCTTGTATTTCCTATTCACATTTCCCAACTCTGCGTCCCTCACAGGGCTGAGGAGAAGGCCTACAGCAACATGCAAATGCATGCTGAGGCCCAGGGCAAGTCCCAGAACCCTGCTGATTCCAGGGCCCAGAGTCCAGCTCTGACTGGGGGGCCCTGAAGGAGCAGGGCTTTCCGAGGGCCCATTGTGGGCAGCAGTCCTCCCAACGGAGGCTTGAGAAGGTGGGGACAGGACAGATAGGCTTTCCCCAGCCAGGGGACACCCAGGGGTGACAGACCCATCACTTTAATCCTCAGATTTTGAAAACATATTTGAACTTAATAACAAGAAGGTAAACCTGAGAAAAATGTAACTCCTAACAAAGGTCACACTTATGTCCCCACTCACAGTTTAATTTTTGGATGAATAGAAAGAAAAATAATCTGTACTGCTTTAAGCAGTGGGCAGGTGTCATCAAGACTTCCTTTCCGTGGTGAGGGCTTGTCATTCAAATACATTTTCTGAATTTCTAAGACTATGAACATTGCCTTAGGTTCTTCATGTTATTTCTCCACTTCCCACCCTTGGTCCACAGAGTGACTAGACAGCTATGACTATAAACAGAGCAAGGCTCAAACAGGCTCAAGAATGCTTCTAATTCAGGATTGTATTTGTATTCATCTGTACTTATCTAATGCCTACCCATATCAGATGTCTATACTTAACCTTGAATACACGAGCAACCACTATTTATCTTTTCATCTTTATCAAATAATTGGGCAACTTCTGGACAATTCAGTGGGTAAGGAGTTAAGAAGTTAAACAGGATACATTTTTTCTTAAAACTGTCCCGGGCAAAATGACTTTCTCCAAGCCAAGCAATTAAGCCCTGCCCAGGACAGATTAGAATGAGAGATTATAAAGGTAAAATAGGTTTATTAAATTCTCAGGGGAGTGTCTTTTGTGCTAACAGAAAAATTAGTGACTATGTGAAAGCCAAGCCTACGTGATGGGGATCTAACTCTGAGCAGTTTAACTGCCTGGCTCATCAGGGACCAGTACGTGCAATGACAGAGCCAGGAGTGGAGTGGGAGGCGACCAGCCCATCACAGGGCCTCAGGACAGCACCATCCTGCTTCCCCGGTTACACACATCCTGTGTGGCTGCTAACAGCAGTGCAGGTGTGGTCGTCTGACACACTCAGCATCAGCAAAGGTGTGAGACACCATCACGGGGGTCTAGGCACAAATCAATCCCAACTCATAATGTTCAAATTCAGGAAATCAGTGAATTCCACCATATAAGATATGCACACCAATGAGATGGCACCGAAAGGTGGTGGTGAACCCCTGGCTGCTGGAGGCAAAGCAGAAAGGAAACTGAGATGACCAGCACTGCTCTGCACAAGGCTGGAGAGGCTTCCATGCCTTAAAAATAGGGAGGGAAATACGTGTAGTCACCAAAAGCTGAGGGAAACCCAATATATAAATATATGTTTTTCAAAAAAGACAACAGAGTCCCAGGGACCAGTTAGAGAAGACCTGAGTGACTGTCACCTTTCTCTCTATAGTGGCAGGTCACACAGCTTCAGCTACAGCTGTAAGGGTGAGTCTGAGCTAGACAGAGACACGAAGTGCAGTGATCCTGCCTGCAGCACGTTTATTGCCAGTATCCTCCCTAACTGCAGGTATTCCCTGCCCCCAGGACAAGACTAGACCAGAGGTTCTGAGCCTTTCTGGGGAGTTACAAACCCCTTTGAAGAAGGCTATGTATGCTTGCTGGGACCCAACCTGCCCTGGGGCCCCTGGTGCGTCTCAAACTAAGACCTGCAGGTTAGCACTTTAACGCCAGGGCAGCCTTGAGGGTGACGTGACAGCCCACCAACCACCTGTACTAAGAGGCAGTGCGCAGGGCATTGGCAGCCCCAGGTGACGAGAACTCCATCAGGGAAACAACCAGGCTTCAGTGAGTGTGAGGAAAGGAGTGGATAAGTACAGTAAAACCTTGGATTGTGAGTAACTTGGTTTGCCAGTGTTCCGCAAGATAAGCAAACATTTCTAATACATTTTAACGTGGTAAACGAGCGATACGAGTTGTTTGTTTCCGGAATGAATTATGCTTACAAACCAAAGTATTACTGTACTCCCTTATGAGGATTAAACAAATCTCCTAGGAAATGAGGAACCTGCCATTTTAACCCCAAGGGGCACCATCAAACCTCAAATGCCCATATGACTGTTTAGTCAACAGCTTTAAAGATAACAGGTACTGAGCAATTCCTCCAGGAAGGTCCCAGTTACTCTTTATATCTGGAATGATATTAATTCACCTAAGCCAAAGAACATCCTAATTCCCCGCCTCAGCTCCACCCAGGAAGCACACCCACTGGCTTGGCTGTCAAGAGCAGGAGGTTTCACAAAAGGAATTTCCCTCTATCTACAGTGATGTGTTCTATAGAATAGGTTAAAAGGTTCTATTCTATCTAAAAATAGCCCCAGTACAGGAGTGGGCAAAAGTTCTCAAAAGGGATAATTATAAAAGGAAAACCTGGGCGAAGAGTGACACAATCTCTAAATAGTGACACTGCATCTAACCTGGGAGATCTAGAGAAAAGCCGAGATATCCCCGAGGTAGAGCTTTGACAGAAGACAGCTCACCAATTACCTTAGAGAGGTACAGCTCGGGCAGGTGAGGGAGAGCGGTAGGAAAGCGGGCAGCGAGGTGGTGGGAGAAGGGAGCTCTGGTACCCTGCTGGCCTGCTGTGCCTGTGCCTCTCTCTCCTGGTAACAGGGCATCTGGGCTTAAAGCTCTTGGTTGCAGATTACACAGAAGAACCACTGTATTTTATTAAAGTTTATCATCGTCCACTCCTACTTATGTCTACTGGACCCTGCGAGTAATATTCCCAGTACTGATTCTGTCCTCAAAAAGTGGCTGAAGACAATAGCTTCCCAAGTGGTTCTTTCTGGATGTAGTTATATCATCCTCCTATTTTAGGTAAGAAAAGTTCTTTTCATCCAGCTACTGATGAAAAATTCCGAACCTGCTGAAGCCTAAATAAACAAGCTCTTCTATAACTGGGAGATCATATAAAGGTATTATTCCAGAGGAACTCAGCCACCTCCTGAAGTGGTCATGCCAGCTTCCAGCTCTGCTGATCAAAGGAACTAGGAGGCCATGCTGGAAATTCTGCTCTGGTGAAACCTCAGCCCTCAGGCTGGTAGCGAGGCTGGCAGGACTCCAGCCAGGAGATCAAAGATGAGGTTCAGGACTCCATAGCACTAGTGAGACAGGCTAAATCCAGACCAAGTGACAGGGGTGTCCCACCTTTGCTGATGGCAATAGGTGCTGCGGGGTGGAGGCCCACAGGAGAATAAGTGAGAGTTTGGGGAGGAAAAGAAGGGAACAAATCAGGTCAGTAATCCGGGTGGGGTGAGGGGAGAACAGATCCACCCAGTTTGGTGGGAAAAGTGCATCTGATTTCAGGGAGAACTCAGTCAAGCTTCCAGATCCCCAACTTACTAGTTCAGCTGAGTTACCACTGATCTTTTCCTCACTTGAGAGTCTATAGTTATGCAAACATTGGATTTGGAGGCAGTTCACAGCAATCTGCTGCTTGGGGCCAAGCCAATAAATGCCACAGCTTTTAAAACACTCTTTTTTGGATTCGTATGCACTTTGCTTTGGAGAGGTCAGGCAACACTGGAGATACAAGTGAGCACTAGATGGGCATTTGTCCCACAAGTTAGTAACAAGCAGAGAAATGCAGCTGACCTGTGTGGCTGTCCTCTTTAACAGGTTCTCCAAAAAGTACACTGTGGGTATAAAAACCCTCTCCTGGGTCCCTCAGCTGGAAATACAGACACCTGATTTGAAAGAGCTGCCTGGCTTCTCGGAAACAATCGATGTTAGTAGGGGTTGGGGAAAGGGTTGGTAGCCTGAGTAAATATGAGTAAATACACTTGTAAACCACTTGCTAATGTGATTCAGGAATCCACAGAGTTACATGGGTAGTGACATCCTAGCTGTCACTTGCCTGTCTTTCTTGTGTCTCTGCTTAAGACCAGAGATCTGGATACACATGAAAACAAGGCCATTTGATGAATCTGGAAAGCAGACTGAGTTAATTCTGACTGCAGTACTCAGCCTGCAATTTTACCAATCCTACAGTACTCTCTTGTATCACATAAGGTAAAAATGCAGGCTGCTACCAAACCCCAAACTCATCTATGGCTCCATCAAGTTCATGAGAGTCAGCTCTGTGCCAGCCCTGAGACTACATGGCTCTCCAGGGGGTTACATTCTAGGAGGTCAATAGATGATAACAGAGAAGTGAATGAGGGACCATAAAACGGTGGGAAGACAGGAGTGAGTGGGGAGACTGCTAGGAGTAGCCACAACCTACAGAAGGGAGAAAATAAATATTTGCAAACCGTATATCTGATAAAGGGTTAATATAAAAAAATATAATGAACTCCTACAACTCAATAGCAAAAAACCAAAATAATCTCAAAAATAGGCAGCGGATCTGACTAGTTTCTCAAAGACGACATATAAATGACGAGCAAATATATGAAAAGATGCTCAACATCACTCATCATCAGGAAATCCAAATCAAAACCACGAGATATTTCCTCATACCTGTTAGGATGGCTATTACCAAAAAAAACAATAACAAGCGTTGGAAAGGATGTGGAGAAGGGGAACCCCACTGCACTGCTGGTGGGAATGTAAACTGGTGCAACGGTTATGGAAAACAATATTGAGGTTCCTCAAGAAATTAAAAAAAACACTATCATATGATCTAGCAAGTCAATCCCACTTCTAGGTATATATCCAAGGGAAATGAAATCATTCTTAAAGAGATATGTGCATGTCCATGTTCACTGAAGCATTATTCACAATAGCCAAGGCATAAAAACAATCTAAGTGTCTGTCAACGAGTAAATGGATAAAGAAAATGTGGTCTATATATTCAATGGAATATGAATAAGGACATCCTGTTATTTTTGACAACATGGACGGCATTAATGCTAAGTGAAATAAGTCAGACAAAGACTCTCTGTTCTCAGTGTATATTCTCACCTATATGTAGAATCCAAAAAGCCAGACCCCCAGAGAATAGAATGGTGGTTGCCATGTGCTAGGGGATGGGGGAAATAGGGAGATACTGGTCAAATGGTACAAATTTCTAGTTATAAGGTGAATAAGTTATGGGATCTAACGTACAGCATGGTGACCGGAGTTAATACTATTGTATTGTACAGCTGAAAGTTGCTAAGAGAGTATATCTTTTATTACCATACACTCAAAAAAGGTAATTATGTGAGGTGATGTTGGTGTTAACTAATTTTACTGTGGTAATCGGTTCAGAATGTAAGTATCGAATAATCACATTATATACCTTAAACTTACACAATGTTATATCTAAATAAAGCTGGAATAAAAATAAGAGGCTTTCCCTTAAAAAAATTTAAAAAGACGACAAATATCGTCAAGAAAATGACATGACAACCCACAGAATGGGAGAATGTATTTGCAAATTAGATATCTGATAAGGGACTTGTACCTAGAATATATAAAGAAATTTTACAACTTAAGAATGAAGCCTACCAAATTTTAAAATGGGATAAGGATCTGAATAGACATTTTTCCAAAGAATACATACACATGTCAATAAGCACATGAAAAGATGCTCAATACCCTTAATTATCAGAGAAAAGTAAATCAAACTGCAATGAGATACCACTTCATATCCACTAGGATGGCTGTAATAAAAAAGATGGATAACAAGTGTTGGCAAGGATGATGAAGAAACTGGAGCCCTCACACATTTCTGACGGGAATGTGAAATGTTGCAGCTACTTTAGAAAAGTCTAGCGGTTCCTCGAAAGGTTAAGCATAGTTACCACATGAGCCAGAAATTCCACCAATAGGTGTTTACCCAAGAGAAATGAAAACTATGTTCACACTTAAACTTGAATGTACATGAATGTTCATATTCATGATAGCCAAAAGTTAGAAACAACCCAAATGTCCATCAATGGATGGTTAAACAAAATGTTGTATAGCCACACAATGGAATATTACTTGGCCATAAAAAGGCCAAGTTTTACTTAACATAACATATTGTTACATGCCACAATGTGGATGAACACTGGGAAACATTACGCTAAGTGAAAGGAGCCAATCACAAAAGACCATATATTATATAATTCCATTTATATGAAATGTCCACAATAAGCAAATCCATAGAGATAGAAGGTGGATTAGTGGTTGCCAGGAGCTTGGTAGCTTGGTGTGTGTGTGTGTGTGTGTGTGGGGGGGGGTGTTTGAGGAAAATAGGGAGTGACTGCTAATGGGTACAAGGTTTCTTTTAGAGGGCTAAAGGTGTTTTAAAATTGTGGTGATAGCACCACAAGTCTATGAATATGCTATAAACCAGTGAATCTGTATATTTTAAATGGGTGTATTGCATGGTCTGTGAATTAGATCTCAATAAAGCTATAAAAAAATACAGCTTTAATAATAAAACTTCATTAAGTTTTATGATTTTCTAGCAAGGACCACCTGTTTTGCTCCAGAATTTAATATGTTAAAAAAAAAAAAAGGGCTGTGACAAGCCCTAGGGCCTGCCTGCCCCACACCTTGGGCCTTTGCTGTGGGGCACGTCCTCACCACTCACTGCAGCAGTCCAACTGGAAGCTCCCATGCAAGCAGCATGGAACCTGCCACACAGAGAACAGGCTAAGCTGAGTGGCCAGCTGGCCACCTGGAAACTCAGGGCCTGTGTTCTAGCTGCTAGAGCGCCACACTGTGGCCAGCAACATGCACATCCTGCAGCTCCCAATTCCTTCTCTCAAGCCCCAGGGGAACTGGGAATTCAGGACGTCCTGATTTAGGTCAGTAATATGGTGCACATAGTACATGTTCCATAACAGGCATGTTGCATGACAGGGCAGCACCTACGATTCAAAACCCATCAGCATTTTTCCAGCAACTGGTTTTGGGACTGTGGGTATGGAGCTGTGGGAAGCAGGTGTGCCTGCTGGCCAATGGGGCCCAGACAGTGGAGCTGCGGAGCCCCAAGCCCCACTCCTCTCAGGGTCCCACACCCCGGACTCCCGGACCCCAGCAGGGACCCGAGCGGTGGGCAGCCTACCTTGGCGGCTGCGGGGAGCGGGGCTTTGGCTTCTCCTTCTCCTTCTCCCGCTCTTTCTCCCTGTCTCGGTCTCTGTGCTGTCTGTCCTTCTCGTCCCGCTTGGCTCGCTCTCGCTCCCACTCCTCTTTCCTCCGCTGCCGCTCCTTGTCTCGCTCGCGCTCCCGCTCCCGCTCGCGCTCCCGCTGCCGGCGCTCCCGCTCTCGGTCTCGCTCCCGCTCCCGCTCGCGCTCGCGCTGTCTGTTCTCTCGCTCTCGTTCCCTTTCCCTTTCCTTTGTTGAAAAGCCAAACACACACACACCAGCTGCAATTTAAACACTTGTAATGAAAAGCACAGAGAAAATGCAACAGAGCAAGCCAATAAAGATTAGGGACAATCTTTGGTGTTAATTTTGTTTCAAAGTTTCTCCTTAAAATGCAATGTTAAAAAATGGATCCGATGCCAATTAGGGTGGAATTGCACCTAGGAGCGAACTCTTCCAACCACTGATTCTGGACTAGTCAGCATCCCAGGCTGGTGCGAGTTCTGACATGAGCCAGTGGGCCTCCCTGGCCTCAGCTCTTGTAGGGTGGAGACAAGCCAGGCTTCACACAGGCCCAGGCCCGGGGCGCCTAAAACACTCTACTTAGTGCTGTCTGGAACAGGGTGGGCACCCCAAAATGGTGGCTCTTATTTTTCTAACCACAATCCTTGAACACCCTTGTGAACTATTGCTCTGTTCTCATTCATTCATTTGCTGTAATATTCAAAGTTAAAAGTGAATAAAGCCTTAACCACAGCTCACTGATGGTTTTCGGGCATTAGGTGGCCTGTAGGGAAATGAAGTGCACTCCTGACCTTCATGCTGGCCTGCCCCTTGGATACAGTGGGGGAACGTGGTGGAAAGGGACTCCAGCAGGTCCCTGCTACCTCCAAAGCTGCCCTGCCCGGCACGAGACACCTGCACCCCTGAGCCCAACTGCAGTGAGGAATCTGCTCAACCAGATAGAGCAGCACAGGTGGTCAACCAGTATCCTCATCTCTCTAGAAGCTCACCAACTAATGGGCTCCCGGGGCAGGTATCCTCCTTTGGTCCTAAAAACACATGGCTGTCACGTAAGTCACAGCACAAAAACTACTAAACTGCCTCTAGCTGATCTCTTCCTAGTGGCAGCTTTTTCATATCACCCTAAAAACATTAAAATTAGGGGCTCAAAGGCTGAAGCACATATATTCATAAATATATTAAATTCTCAGAGAAATACCAATATAGGCCGATTCGCCATTAGACGAAAAAGGCATGGCTGGTAGAGGCCCACAGAAATGTACTTAACTGGTTAAGCACAATTATAACTGGTATTACTAAGGGGCCTGAAGAAATAATGTGCTCAAGGGGGTGGAACACACTCCCCTGCAAACTTATATCAATAACCCAATCAGCAAAACTAATGGAAAAAACCCAAAACCTATAGCAAGAACACAGAAAAGCCCAAGGAAGTCTTTGTTTAAATCACCACAAATTTAACCTGGGGATCTGAATTACTTCTCCATGGTCAATTGGGCTGGAGTTAGTACACTGTGCTGACACAATTAAACCCACATAAAGTCCTATAAATAAAAAAAGGGGGCGATTTTAACAAATGGATCAGTGAAGTTCAGATCTGCACATGTAAGTCCTACTTACTCGGTAATTGTGGTACGGTTCTGTTTCTGTATATTGCACCCTGAAGTTCTCGTACTGTCCGCCACGCCAGAACCGTTCTATTTCATAGTCATAATAAGGATCTGCATAAGGCTCAAGTCTGAAAAAAGAACGAAGAAAAAGTAAATGTTTTCACTTAAAAATATTAATGTAAAAATATTACATAAAATGTTAACAAACAAAATCTAACACATTAAGAAAACAATGTACCATGATTAAGTGGGGTTTAATGCAAGGTTGAGTCGATATTAGGAAATTCATGAGTATACTATATATCATCATAGACCTAAAGAGAAAAGTCATAGGATTTCATTTACAGATGATGAAAACACCTGTGACAAAAATTCAATACCCTTTCCTGATGAAAATACTCAAGAAAATAGGAAATGATACTTTCTTAATGTGACAAAACATATATTACACTTTAGAATAAAGCTAGCATCTTACTTTGGGAAAACAGGGGAGGTATTTCTATGAGATGGAGACGAGGCAAGAAAGCCTGCTGCCTCCTCAATGAACTGCCATCGTGTTGGAGGCACTGCCACTGTGATCAGGCTGGAGGCGCCCAAGAGAGGCAGAATGGGAAAAGAAGCGAAATGATCTCAATTTGCAAATTAAATGACACTATGCCTGAAAAATTGAGAATTGATGATAAAGCCAATTCAAACAGCCAAAAGCACACACGCAATAAGGCACATGGAGAAAAATTAACATACAGAAACCAACGCCTTCATATACACAAATAATAAACCCTTAGAAGATAGAGGTAGAGAAAACTCATGTACAACAGCAAGAAAGAAGAAAAAATAGGAACAAAATATGAGTACATTTAACCAGAGATGTGCAGAACCTTACCTCAAAACACTCTTGAAAGAGACAAGTTTGTGTGACAATATTCCTTGTCTTTAGATAGGGTGACTGGACATCACCAAGAAGTCAGTTCTCCTTATATTAATTTACAAATATAGGGCAATCCCAGTAAAAACACCAATGAGTTTCTTTATGGAGCGAGACAAGCTGATCCTCACATCCACATGGGAACAAAGATATGCAAGACCAGCCAAGAACATATGGAAAAGACAAAAAACACCCTGCGATGTGACAACATTACAGGAAGCCTGGGGGTGAAGACACACATGGACCGGAGGAATAAAAGAGAAGCCCAGAAACAGGCCCCAGCATGCATGATAAAGACGGACTTTCGATCAACAGGGACAGGACAACTAACCAATCCTTAGGAAGAAAGTGTGAGTAGACCGGCGTCACCCACCTTGGCCAGCAGCCAAGCACACTGACCCAGAGGACCTGCCCTGTGGGTGCCTTGAACCTGGGGGAGGTGGGTGGAGGAAAGGGAAACGTACACTTGGCAACAGATGGGCCCCAAGAGGTTCTTGCAGGGATTTCGTGGCTCCAGACCAACTCTCCCCTTTGGGTAAACTGGCAGGGAAAACCAAGGTGCCCACAGCTTACAGAGACCCCCACTCTGGGTGGCTGCAGGGGCCTCTGCCAGGCTGTGCTGCAGCCCTTGCTGCTGCCATCTCCAGTCGTCTGCAGGGCCTTCTGCTGGCTGCTTTCTAGGAATCTCTCCTCTGGTGTTTCCAGTGCTCCAGGCAGAGAAAACCTGAGGCTGGCTCTGCCAAATGACACAGCTATTTTTCATCCCAAACAGCCAGACATCTTTCTAACAATCTAACCCTCACACTACTCAGATAATATTTAATGACAACAATCAGTAACTATGCACAGAGGCCAGCAGTATGGCGTCGTGCTACACAGAGAGAAGGGACTATGGTCCCTAAGGCACAGACTTTTCCTGTGACCTTAAAAATACAAAAAAACAATACAATACATAGCCAATGAGGACCCCAGAAAATACTTTCCCAAATGGGTGTAAGGGTATGTGCTCCCTCAAAGAGGAGAGTTCAGGCAAATTCATTTTGGGAAAACTGGTTAAGCAAAATGAAAATGGCCTCTCTCCTGTGGGATTTCTCAGTCTTAGGATATAGCCGATGGAGAAAGTGCATGCAGCGATCCCTCAGCCTGCCTCCCTCAGAACCAAGTCTGGGCGCCTACCAGCCCGCAGGGCTCAGAAACCCAGAAAATGCTGCCATGAACACAACCTGGCAATGACTACCTTCTCAGGCATGATCTTGAAGGACAGACATTGGCAAGGGCAGTCGTAGGCCCTGGGCATGTGGCCTAACAGTCTGACCCCGGTTTACTAAGAAGCTCTGTTCCCGACAGATAGTGCAGATGGCCTTATTCCTCGCAGGCGACACCCCATGCATCCTGGGGGCCCCTGTGTCTTCTGGACCACGGGCAACCTTGGGGACTCAGTGGAGTCCTCTCTGTACAGTCCCCACAGCCCTGTGCAGAGATGACATTTCTTTTTTTTTTTTAAAGATTTTATTGGACAGTTGGGGGAGGGGAACAACATTGGGGAACCGGGGAAAGGGAACAGACAAGTTGCTGTCCTTTTGTCCTTCAGTCTAGTTGTGGAGGGTGTCGCTTCACTGGCCCATGTTGGTATTATCATTGTGCTCTTCCCGGGTGAGGCAGATCACGGTCGCTGGCCACTGGACGGCCGCTCACGGCGGCTCTTGGCAGCTCATGTCAGCTGCCAGCTACTCACGGTAGCTTACGGCAGTCCACTGCAGCCTATGTCGTCACCGGTGACTCACGGGCAGCCCAGCTCCAGGTCGAGCTGTTGTTTAACATCTTAGCTGTAGAGGGCACAGCGACACTGGCCCTAATGTGGGATCTGAACCGGGGCCCTGCTGCTCAGAGTTGGTGTCCCAAGCCAACTCCTAACCAATGCGCCACTTCGGCTGGCCCAGAGATGACATTTCTTAATGCCTCCTATGCATGAGGTCTCACAGGTCAGATGGCGTCTGAATAAAGTGCCCGACATGGTAGAAATGGAACTTTAAAAGCTATGAACTGGGGTGTGTCTGTTTAGAGAAGCGCTATTTTTATTAAGTGATCATGCTAGTGAATTCTGTTTAGTTCCAAATAAAGGTATAAAGTAAAAACAATTTTTCTGGGGCTGGCCAAGTGGCCAGTTAAGAGTTGGGTTGGGACTCCAGCTCTGAGCAGTAGGGCCCTGGTTTGGATCCCACATGAGGGCCAGTGACACTGCGCCCTCTACAGCTAAGATGGTGAACAACAGCTCGACCTGGAGCTGGGCTGCCATGAGTCACCGGTGATGGCGTAGGCTGCAACCCCTGCTGTAGTGGGCTGCCGTGAGCTACCTTGAGTGGCTGGCAGCCAGCGTGAGCTGCCGTGAGCCGGTGTCCAATGGCCGGCGAGTGACTGCCTCACCTGGGAAGGGCGCAATGATAATACCAACATGGGCCAGTGAACCGACGTCCTCCACAACTAGACTGAAGAACAAAAGGACAGCAAGTTGTCTGTTCCCCTTCCCCAATTCCCCAACGCTGTTCCCCTCCCCCAATAAAATCTTTAAAACAAACAAAACAAACAAACAAAAAACAATTTACCTGCCCTTTATACCATCCTAGAATACTTCATCAGGAGCTCTGGAACGGGCAGCTTTCCCATGGGTTCTATAGCCTAGTACCCAGCTCCACACGACCAGAACCTGACAGCACTAAGGTTCTACGTGACAACTACTCAGAGTTTTTCTATCCCTAAAACTCAGCGTCAAGTCTGACTGCCTACGCCCCTGGAACTGAAATCAGTCTCTCTCAGACACGGGTGGGCATGAGAATTGCCTGGGGGGCTTGTGAAAAACAGCAGGCTGGGCTCCACCTTCATTTTCAACAAGCTCCCAGGTCTAGGGACCACTCCTAGAGGGCCACAGCTTTCAGTCATTTTACCTTTCCCCACCTGGGACGTAACCTTGATTGCAGGCCTGCTGTGTCACTGGTAAGGAGCACCTGGGCACAAAGCTGTCACAAAGCAGGGTCCCAGTAAATAAGAACTATTAAGGTAGGTCTTTTTTGAGTCTCAGTGTTGATGGCCCTTGAGCCTGTTGTTAAATTCCAACTTAGTTTTTCAGTCACCCTTCTGCACTGTCCACCTCAAAGATGCCAGCCCAGGTGGCCCGTGTGCCCTCCTCAGCAGCCTGAGTTCTAACCCCTTCTCCCAGCTTCTCAGTTTTAACAGTTCCAGCTCCACCCCCCACAACACCTGGCAGCTACTTTCTGCAGTTGCCACCTTTCCTTCTGGTTCTGCAGTCACCTAGAAAGTGGTCTCCTCTGCTGAGCAGACCCTGGCTGACAGGGCCCTTGCACTGGGTGCCACCAGAAACAGCTGGGGCACTTTCCCACCTGACACATGCCAGGACCGCATTCCCAGCAGTCTGGACTGACCAGGTCTGGGTGGGGCCTGGCATGTGCATGCCACAAAAGCCCTAGTTAATTCTGATGCACAGCTGATGTTGAAAAAACAAACAAAATGCAAGTAAAAACCTGGCTCTAAGGGCTGTCCTCAGAGGCTTCAGAGTCTGACGGTCCTGCAGCATCGACCCTCTGTGGCAGAGAAGGCAGCAGCCAGTGTCAGCCTGGCACCAAACACGGGGCAGGGCTACAGCACACCTGCTTGTGCAGCCAAAGTCGCCACAGAGCCAGACCCCCCAGGCTGCTCCCCATCAAGCACCTTTTTCTGAGTCCGAGCTCTAGCCAGGACGGGAACCAGAGTGTCAAGGATCAACCCTGAGGTTCTAAAGCCTCTTGTTTGACCACTCATAACCAATTAGAGCATGTTCTGTGCTTTAGAGTGCTTTTGTCACTAGCTCCTGAGACTCTCAAAAACACCCTTAGGCAAGAAGGACAGTGTCATCACCTGCACTTACACTAGAAAGAGGTGAGGCCTCTAGACTTGTGATAATAAGCCCTTGGTGACCCAGGAGACGCAGTTCTCACTCACACACTCTTGTCTGTGATCTGACACTGTCCCCGCATACAGAATTAGAAAACAAAAGTTTTGATTACTCTTTAACTCTCTCCCCCTTTGACCTCTGAGCTGCTGGTGTGGACACTAGAGCATCTGCTCCTCTCCTCTGCACAGAAAGCCAAAGGGAAGCATAACCTGGGACCAGAGGGCCTTGAGACAACCTAGTGCGTTCAGATCAACATGACTGAATCCTGAAACACGAGCATTGTATGTGTTCCTTTTCTCTGCACCTTTTACTGCCATTTCAGCCAGAAGTCAGCGACTGAGACTTTCCAGTAGCAAATGTAAATGCACAAAGTGTTGCTACAAGACTAAGATGGTGCTTAAGCCAGTTCGGATCACTGACTGAATTACATGCTGTCCCGTGACCTGAGCCCACACGGCAATGACTGCTCCAGAGAAACCTGGCCTATTTCCGTTCCCTTAGAGGTGAACGCAACAAAGCCAGGCTTTCTCCTGGGAGACAAGCGCTGTACTTATTAGGTTATACAATGTCTAACGATTCGACTTATGTTTTTCAACCATAGGTACTTTCTCTGTAATTATTTTTTAAAAGACCAGTAATAAAATATCTGGGAGAAGAAATAACAGACAGCATTTACAGTGAAAAGGGTGACACCTGTCATGCTCCTGGATTTTAGTGGCAAATTTTATAGGTTTTTCTGGTTCCTACATAACTTGGGGAGGGGTGGGGAGGAGACTTATGGGACTTAAGAATGTCCCATAAGACATAAGAATGTCCCAGGGGCTTCAAGAATGGCTGTGAAAACTCAAAAGTTTATATAAACCCAAATGGATATGAGCCCTCCCCTGACACAAAACTAAAACATTCCCTTCCCTCCCAGAAGCCGAAGAAAGTCAACTGCAAAACATGTGAAATTATCTCAGGGATGTCATTCTGAGTCCATTCTGGGCACCAGGCCACACATGCCTCGGAGAACCTATAGGCTACTGCTCTGCAGGCCCTGAGCCCCACACATCTGGGGACAACTTAATTCTCTCAAAAGGGAATAAAGAGGCAAACCATTCCTTACGTTGTGTCTCTGACATCTCTCGTGATCCGATAATTCCAATCTCGGAAAACTTCATTTTCTTTGTCAAACTCCCGTTCATCTTCACCAATGGTCATAGTAAACCTTTTCTCTTCAAAATCAGGCTCCTGTTCTTTTCGAATGGTTGCTTTTTTCAAAACCTACCGTTGTGAGAAGAAAGAAGCCAACACTAGTTACTGTTAGGAAAAACAAAGGGAAGCCTGTCCTGATTTGACCCACAGAGAGATTCTTGGCCAGTGTGGCTGAAGCGGCCCTGCAGGAGCTGCACGACTGAGTGCTCAGTGGGCAAGGGCACAGGATCCCATGTGCCTTTCTGTGGGCCTGGAGTGCCCTGTCCCTGCACACAGCTGTACCTGGCACTAAGCAGGGCCAGGGACTTACTCACATTCTGGGAAGGGTGACAGAGGTGGCTGCTTCCTATTAATAGTCCTAGCATTAAAGCAGGGAGCTCCAGATATTAATTCAGCAATGAGGACCAAGTATAAACTGTGTACGTCTGCTCATGGCAGAAAAGGTACAAGGAGTCATTCAAAAGGCACAAGGAATCTCAGAGGAAAGAAGTGGTGAAGTGTGTGCTGAGGGAGCGAGGAGAATGATTTTGTTTGAGTCTGTCATCTCACTGAAAAGAAACCAACACAGGGGGCTCAAAAAGCAGCCTGGACATCCGGAGCCCGAGTGCAGCCTGGAGTAAGGGAGTGGGAAGAGGGGAGGTCCACATGTGCACCAAGGCTCTCTAGGGAGATAGAATGGCTCCTCCAGAGGATGGGCAACTTGGGGCTAGCAGTGTGTGCTAATTCTGGGGAGTGGCTGGGGGCTGCAGCAGCAGCTGGGTGTGGCCTGATGCTACACCAGCCACATGAAGACAGGGGCCCATGTTCTAGGCTGGGCCTCCTGGCCTCGAGGGGGTAGTCATGACACAGCATGCCTCCAAGAGATAGTTAGACATCATTTTCTATTCTCTGGCTCTTCAAAGAAATCACAGAAATATACCCATCACTTCAGAGGCTTTACTGAGTTTTCAATCAGTCTCTGGATCAAGAAAATGAGAGTTTGGTGCAAGGACCACCACTACTATTTTTCTTCTCAGGTTTTCTGCTGAATCGTTACCTCCTTTGCATGCCGAAGCCCTCGTTCCCAGGCACTCTCTGTGGGAGGTTCTGGAGGGGGTGGAGGCAAAATTTCATCAACTACTGGCCCACCCTATTAAAAAACGAGAAGGGAAAAGTTGAGAAAGCAAGGAAAACTTTAAAACTGATAAAGAAACAGGGGAGCAAAAACACCAACTAAACATCGGCTGGCTGTACACTGACTGCTCTCTCCTCAGAGCCTCACTCTGTCCTGGCATGTCTGCCCTGAATCTAGGATTACCTCTACATGGAGACAACGGAAGCATCTGGACGGTGGCTCTGTGACTATGACATCATAGAAATGGTTTTTACACAAGGCACATTAATGTGCTTTAAAAGCTGGAGATTCACAGAGCTTAGATGTCTGGTTTGTTAGCAATTAAAGAAAAGAGGTGTTCACGCACCCAAGGGTTGGCAGGCATCAGTGGGTGAGGTCCGAGAGGCGGGGCACCGTTAGGCGGGAAAGGTTCAGCTTTGGTGATTAGGGAGTAGTTGCCCTTGTCGTTGACTCCAGGGTGTATAAACCTACAATTCATTCCCCAGGTACAGTTCCCTAAGGAGACAAAAGTCAGGTCAGAATGGTCTGTGAGAACCCAAGTGCATGAAGTCCGCTTCCTGCCTGCTTTGCTTGGGCAGCAGCGTTTCTGAGGGCCTGTGACATGCCAGACAGTGTGCTGAGCACGCTCACAGGCTACAAGTGTCACTCCCCCCCCACCCCACACACACACCAAAAGGTGCACTGAGCCTGAATGTGGACAGACCAAAGCCGGGGAGCTGCAGAGGCAGGGCCAGTGCTCAGAGCAGGGCTGCCCTGGCCGTCACCTCCACCCAGGAGGCCAGGGTAGCTGTGCCAGTGTGAGCTCGCTCCTCATACATGAGCTCCCCGCCCCCACCTCTACAAACATCCAGGTCCCCAGCAGGCAGGCCTGGATAGTCTCAGACCAGACCCTCGGCTGGAAAATGAGCAGTACTTCCTAAAGGGCTCCTGAAGGGGCCCGGTCACGTGTTAGACGAAACAGACCCTGTTCCGAAGTCACCGTGTGAATAGTTCATTTTTGCCTAAAAACAGAAAAGTCTGAGAGCTTCCTAGTTAGAGGCGGCCCCTGCTCTGTGGGTTTACTGCTCAGAGACACTGCACCCCCAGCGAGGCCCACAGGTGCATGTACGGGACCATGATTCTGACTCAAAACCCATGCATACTGAAATAGAAATCAACAAGAAGCATAAAAACGGCCAGAATTCTGCAAGCCTGTCCCCATGGTGGTCCTTACCAGCTCTGTAAATTTGCATTTCTCCTATCAAAAGCCTCATAAAACATTTCAGGATATTTCTGGTACTTAAATGTGTTCAAGAGAAAACACATACACAATTATAATTAGCTGTTGATACTTTACTAAAAAAAGGTCATCTTTTAGCATTATTCAGTGAGAAACACCAGAGTTATTCAAGGAAACCACTTGCCTTTTCAACACAGAAGGCAAGAAGCCAAAGTTTTTAAATCTAATTAACGAGTAAATCACTTTTTTAAAATTTGATTTTTAGAGTAGATAATATGTGCACAGGGTCAAAAATAAATACGGCACACAATGTCTAAGTAGTTTTAAAAATATTTTCAATGGGTTAACATGTAGTTAAATTTTAAACCATTATTAATATATATTCACTTCTAAACATATTCCAATTGAACATTTCTGTGAACAAAACATGTTTTTCTTTATACAACATAAAATAAAAGAGAAATAATCATTTGGTATTTAGGAAAACACTAAATTTTACCTTTTAAACGTTATGAATATTTAAACTTGTATTAAAACCAACTTAATAATGTATTAATCTAAATTAAATATGAAATAAAGTATGCTTAAAATAGCTTTTCTGAGAATGCAAAAAGGACAGATAAACTTTTAAAATTCCTAAAGGTGTTTGAGAAATCATAGAAGAGGATGTGAAATACTGTACGACAGGGGATTCAAAATTCTAGTCTCAGGAGGTTTAAAGAAAAAAAGACTATGCAGTCACATATCTAAATAAATAATTCCAAGATGCTATCAACTTCACCATTTGACTCTTATAAAACTCATATTGTATTCCACCTTGCTTTTGTAGTTAAAAAAGAAAAAGCTCATTGTAGGAAATTTGCAAGTACAGAAAATAACTAACACTATAAACCACAACTTTTCTGTAATTTTTGAACCTAATTTATATATGTGTGAGTGCGTATAGTGGATAAACAGTTTTTTGTTATTCTCTGTTCTTGAATTTAAAAAATTTCAGAACACCACCCATGAACCAGCCCACTGACAAAAAGGTCTTTTTTTTGGTAGGAGAAAAGAGGAACAGGTCGACGAGAAGAAGCACGTGAGGGAAGTGAGAGCCAAGAGCAGGGGCACGTCTCCCTCTGAGACACCGGTGGGTGACAGAAGCCCATTCCCTTGTGTCCCCCTGCTCCTGGGCGTGCTAAGATCCTTGTTGAGCATATGTTTGGACCCCTGGCCACCAAAGAGAAGGAGAAGGACAGATGTCCAGCAAATGCAAGCACAAAGAGAACAGTCGGAATAGTGCAATCCCAATTAGCCTTTTTAATGTGAATTTTTATCTGTGTGGAAAGACGTCTGGAAGGACATACCCCGAACCACTGGGACTGTGGGAAGAGAAAGACTTACCTTTTATGGTCTTGACACTTGCCAGCACATATTACTTTCATAATTAAAAAATTTACTTGGAAAAAAAATTCTCTGGGAAATGAAAGCAAAAATCGATCTTCTGGTTTTAAAATTGTATGGTGGTCTGTTTTTGAATGAAACTTCACACACACAAAAGTTGTGTGGATTGTGATTCTGACTGGATGAATAAATAGGCTTCTAATTACAGAAGGACATGCATCGGAGCCAGAATGGAACAGAAGAAATGGAAACAGCTGTGACAAGGCAGTACAGTGCGACAAATTTCTTCACCTTGGCACACACAGGGCTTCAAAGGCATTGACATTGTTCTTTTTTATAATTGGATGGTGGGCACATCAGTAATTGTTTTATTCTTTTATTATTCTTTATGTCTGTGTAAACATTTTATATTTTATATATGAAATATTTCATAATATAATAAAAGGAATACATGGAAACAAAAAGTATCCAAATACTCTAAAAGATATTCAGTGAAATCTCTATGCCTCCAGGGCCCTGCACAGAGGCAGTTATCAATTTACTGGGGATCAACCAATCAGTGTACTCACCGCCATTTTCCCCCGGTTATGTTATACACTCTGTGTTGAACCTTGCTTTTCTTCACTAAACAATATCTCTACAAAAAAAGGAACCTGCATGCTCAACAGCAACAACCCAAACTCTTATCAGTGAAACAGACACAATATATGCAGGAAACCTAATGGGACCCAGCAGAAATCAAGGAAACTAGACACAGCAACCCACTGGCCACAACCCACCACATACTACAGCAGCCCAAGGAATCCACGGTTTGAATGTTAGAAGAAGCAAGCATGCTATATCTGTAGGTACATGTATGAGCATGTGTGCATGAGAGGCCCAGAAGCACTAACAGATTTTAAAATTTCTGATTGTTGGTTCAAGTGGTGCTCAATGCAGTGCTGATATCATTTTTCAGGCTGCACTGTCCCAGTATTTGCAATGCATCTTACTGGAACACTTGAAATAATTTTACAATATCTCTATTTTCCATAAAAAGTACTTGCTTCACACTAATATTTTAAACAAAGATTTTATTTCTAAATAAGACACAGTGGTCTTATTTAAATATTCCTTGTTCCCATTTCCTGTTTGCCTAAATAACTCAGAATAGGTAATAAATATTCAGACTGAAAATAAAGCAGTTTAGAAGTACTTCACAATGGGAAGGCAGAATACTTAAAAATCTAATAATTAAATATTAAGGACAAACCTAAGCTGTACAAATGCATATTCTAATAGGCATAAACCCAACGAACCATCACATACAGAGCTGTAACAATGTAACACCAAGAACTCAGGTGTCCTTTGCTTTCCCACATCAGAGAACTGTGACAGAAACGGATAGACAGCCACAGATATCAAACAGAGTTCTGAGATACTGTAACTCCTTTAAAGAATATTCATATGGTAGCCAAAAGAATTAAAACAATTTCTGGACTGCTTCTTTATAAATAACGCAGACTCGAAACCAGCAGTTCTCTAACTTTTTGGTTTCAGGACCCCAAAGAACCTTTTTTTGTATGGGTTATATCTACTGATAATCTTCACTGTAGAAATTAAAACTGAGAAAATTTAAAGGCAAAATATATAACACATGTAATTTCTGTTAACAATGTTAACATGAATGTTTCATGAAAAGCAACTATATTTAAAAAATACTTAGTGATAAGAGTAGCATTATTTTCCTTTTTGCAAATCTCTTTAATGTAGATACAGGCTAGAAGACAGCTCGGTTCTCACGTCTGCTTCTGCATTCAATTTGTTGTGCCAGGTTGTTTTGTTTGAAGCAGGTGAAGAAAATCCAGCTGCAGGCAGAGATGTAAATGGACATTAAAAAGGCCATTTTAATAGCCTTTTCAGATACTGTTGGATGTTCTTTGATGCTACATCATACTTCACAAATAAAGAAGGCCTCTTCACAGCTGCAGTGCAGATCTATAACCCTACCACTGAACTCTTCCGACTCTGTTCCACTGAAGTCCAATGGTCTATCTTGAACTGTGAATGGATCTGCTTCCCAGGTATAGTTTGGTAACACCAAACAACAGTCATTTGGAAAAGCTCACTAAACACTACAAAGCTGTCAAGCTCATGGTGGAGATAAAGACTCTCCTAAATTCTAATTTTCACTTGAGAGCTGGAACTTCATCATTAGTAACAGATATTGTCAGTTGTTCCTCTTAAAGAGGCAGCAGGCTTACTTGGTGAGCCTTTGAGAAGACCTGGTTCTGCGTCACCATGGCATATCGTGGTTGTTCCTGCGAGTGAACATGTGCTCCCTGGAAAGAGCAGCTGGCTCAGCTCACAATGCAAGCCTCATGCGTGCCCTCCCTGGAGAGGATCTTTTGCACTTCAGTGCACAGCAGAAGGGCTCCATGTGCACTTCCAGTTTTGAAATACTGAATATAGAAAAGACACGTCCTGAGGGCTCTTACTGGGGTGATGAAAATGTTCTAAAATAGCTGTGATGGCTGCACGACTTGGTAAATTTAATAAAAATCACTGAATTGTACACTTAAAACAGGCAAATTTTATGGCATGTAAATTACATCTCAATAAAGTTTTCTTTTAAAGACCTTTACTCAAGTGTAAAATTTAATTATAAGTGTTACTGCTCTATCACAGACATCATTAAGTGAAATTGGCATTATTTAACTGTGAATACATGGTGATCAATACCTGACTATTAGTGCAGACTTAGTGTTATAATGAACATAGTTTTGATCTTAGGGGACTTTTCAGTCCCCGAGAAAGTTTCAAGGACCCCTAAGGGCCCACAGACCATGCTTTGAGACCTACTGCTTTAAACACAAGAGAATACAGGGATTCAAAAATGGGTGATAGACATTTCTCCAAAGAAGACATACAAATAGCCAAAAAGCACATGAAAAGGTGGTCACCAGCACTAGTCATTAGGGAAGTACAAATCAAAACCACAATGAGGTGAGGAGATACCAGCCTCACGTCCATTAGGATGGTTACTATAGAAAAATTGGAGAAAACAAGTGTTGGTGAGGATGTGAGCAACTGGATCCCTTGTGTACCATTGGTGGGTATAGCCACTGTGGAAAACAGTATGGTAGTTCCTCAAAAAATTAAAAATAAGGTCCGGCCGAGTGGTGCATTGGTTAAGAGCTGGCTTGGGACGCCAGCTCTGAGCAGCAGGGCCCCGGTTCGGATCCCATATGGGGGCCAGTGACGCTGCGCCCTCTACAGCTAAGATGGTGAACAACAGCTCCACCTGGAGCTGGGCTGCCGTGAGTTGCCGGCAACGGCGTAGGCTGCAGTGGGGCTGGCTGGCAGCAGGCGTGAGCTGCCAAGAGCCGCTGTGAGCGGTCGTCCAGAGGCCGGCGACCAATCTGCCTCACCTGGGAAGAGCGCAATGATAATACCAACATGGGCTAGTGAAGTGACGTCCTCCACAGCTAGACTGAAGAACAAAAGGACAGCAACTTGTCTGTTCCCCTCCCCAATAAAATTTAAAAAAAAAAACAACCAAAAAATAAAAGTACCAGATGATCCAGAAATCCTAATTCTGCATATATACCCCAAAAATGTGAAAGCAGGGTCATGAAGAGATTACTTGTACACCTACGTTCACAGCAGCATTATTCACAACAGCCAAAAGGTGGAAGCAACCCAAATGTCCATTGTTGGATGAATGAATACACAAACTGTGGTCTATACACACAATGGAGAATTATTCGGCCTTAAGAAGGAAATTCTGACACGTGCTACTGACAGTTGAACCAGAAACCCAGAGGAGGAGATGGCTTAAAGAACATGCTATTTTTGCCTTTGTGAATAGAACTTTGTCTTGATGATTCTACATAAATATATGAGGTAAAAGTATATCATAAACAAATACTGGTGCTTTAAAATGTTTCAATTTGTATTCCTAAGTACATTTTGTTGTCATGGGTCACAAATATCAATATGTCCATTTGGGCAATTAAATGATTAATCTGCAGATCACAATTTGTAAATAGAAATACAGCTAACAAACTTTTTAAAAAAGAATTTCCAAATTAAGATATAATTCACATACATTACTACCATTTAAAGTATACAATTCAGTGGGTTTTAGTATATTCACAAAGCTGTGCAATCACCACCACGATCTAATTCCAGAACATTTCATCACCCCAAAAGGAAACCCTGTACTCACTGGCCACCACCCCCTCACTGCTCCCACTCCCACTCCCCGGCCGAGACAATGACTAATCTCCTTTCTGTCTCTATGGATCTGCTTCTTCTGGACAGTTTACATAAGTGGAAATGTACAATGTGCGGCCTTCTGTGTCTGGCTTCTTTCACTTGACACAATGTCCTCAAGGTTCGTCCACGTTGGAGTATCAGTACTTCATTCCTTTTTACAGCTGAATAATATTCCACTGCATGGGTAAACCCCATTTTATTTACCCATCATCATGAGCTGATGAACATTTGGGTTGTTTCCACTTCTTGGCTATTGCAAATAATGCTGCTATGAACATTCACGTCCAATTTTTTGTGTGGATGTATGTTTTCATTTCTCCTGGACGGGTACCCAAAGTGGAATTGCTGGGTCATAAGGTAGCTCTATCCTTCACTTTCTGAGGCACCGACAGACTGTTTTCGAGCAGCTGCACCACTTTACATTCCCACCAGTGGTATATGAGGGTTCCATTTCTCTGCATCCTCGCCAAACACAACAAACTTCATTTTCAAAGTGACTTCTCTTGCCATTGGAAGGAACTTAAACATATCCATCTCAATTTAACGCCATGCTTACAAATTGCAGGTAAGCAAAAACATTTACATCAAAAACTTTCTTACAACTAAAAAAAAGCAGGAGCTATGTTCTAGAACACTGAAAGAACCAACCATTTCCTTTTGTACTATATCACATTACTCTGTAGAATAAACAAATAATATGGGGGGCAGGGGGGAAGGTAAATATGTATATTTTTTAAATTCCCAAAACAAGTTACTGACCATGCCCAATTAAGCTGCAAAAAAGGCTGCTTTACTAGCTTCAGATTTTTCTACTGCAGAAAGCCTTACCTACTGGTCTCACTCCCTGAAAGCCAAACTGAGCACTTAAGTCTGACCCTAGAGGCACCTCGCGCCTATTGTGATGTGACCCTGGTGACGTCCATGCAGGTGGCATCCTGTCCTTGTCCATCGGGCATCTCCTGATGATGCTGATCTGCAGTTCCAGCAACACCTTCATTCGTGTGCATGCTTCCCTTGCTAAATTCTGGAAACTACTTCTGCGGTGTGGCCCCAGCACCTAGACCAGAGCCTCGGAGGCATGAACGGTGAGTGCTGCTGCCTCCAGCTGTGGGAGCCTCTGGCGCTAGTCCTGACTGCCACTTTGTGTACAGTGCTAACTGGAAGTGACTGCAAGTACATATATGTATGTGTATACATGTGTCTCCATTGCTTTAATCTAGAAATTTCAGAGAAGGGTTGACATTTACTCCTACATCATTACAGAAAGGAGGTCTTCTGCTTAAGTTTAAATTTCCTGAAATACTAACACTTCAAATGCTTTCTACAATGTATTGCACGCTTATCTGTGGACTTAGCATGGCTCTGCTGCTCATGATGTAACGTCTGCTCCCTGCTCTATAGCACATGACCGTGCTGGCTGCCATCCTGCAGGCACAGTGGAGCCCATCACAAGCAGGTGAGTCAAACTGTTTCCACTTAGCAGAAACAAGCACGGAAACAGCACAGGCCAAGAGCACATGCCCCAAGGAGCGAGCTGACGCAGGTCCTGGGTGTGCTAGCCCCTCAGCTCCCGTGCACCCTCATCATTGGGCCATCCCTCAGTACCAGGGACAGGGTCATTTGAAGGCCACCGAAGTGCAGAGCTGCTCTGTGAGATGGGACTCCAATGTGCCTGTGACCCCGCCCTCCCCACGAGGTCAGCGCACATCTACTGAGCGCCTCGTCAGGTACCTCTAAGTGTCAAGGTTCACAACCGCTCTCTGCCCCTCTCTGCCCCTCCAAGCCTCCCCTTCCTTGTGGCTTCACAGCAGTACTCTGGGTCCAGGAGAAAGAAGTCTGGCCTCTGGAGCAGGGGGACTTTGAAGGACTAAAGAGAGTGAATATTGTATATTTTGTACCTTTAACCTGGTCTCTGAATGGTATGGAATTTGATATTGGTGGAAGAAGAGTGGATAATGGTGTCACAACATCTGGAAAAGAAGTACAGGAAGCTCTTGTGAACTTTACACAGTACACGCAGGCTGGGTCAGTGAGCAAAGTCATCAAGGGTCAGGGTAAAACTAAGAGAAAAACATCTTCCTGCCTGTCCAAGAAAAATGCTGAATTACAAGACATATACCCAAACTACTGCTGCACATCAACGAAACCTTAAGCCTGGGCATTCTTATTTCCATTTCCAATTGCCCAAGACTTTATTCCAGACTTTTCAACGAGATTTTATCACATTGCCACCTGTTACTGCTTCTTGACTCACACTGTTCACTTTTCAGAACAGAGGGGAGCACTGCTGCTTTCGGAGGCCATCCCTTTGCTCTTCTGAAATCCATTCCAATTGAAGGATAGACTTCAGAGACATACTGCGGAAAAGTGGTCGTTTTCCTGACAGAGGTGGCAAAATGTCAAAACGGGCGCCTGCGGTATTCTGTCTTATAAAAAGGACCACTTAGGAAAATGATTGATAATGTCTACGTTAATGTCATGGGTCTGTTATAAACATGTGGGCCTGGAACCACAAGTGTGAGAACAACAAGGCTGGCTCCCCCTCGAGTTAGTCATTAAAGTAATGAAAGGACCATTAAAAGAATCTATGGTTTCACATTCATATCACCATAACCGCCACCACAAACTGTCACAGTCTGGGCCCACGAACAGCCTTGCACAGGCTCCAGGGCACTCGGCAAGGTTGAACCACCACCACAGTCCTAGGAAAAGCTGAGGCCACACAAGTGGACCACAGAAAGGCCCCGCACTCAGATAATTACCTTTCATGAAGAATCGGCAGGTGGGACGAGGCCTCACCTTCCTGTCACTGGGGTCCTTTACTTCGCCCTCTTCCAGATCATCATCCTGAAACAGAGGACAACATGACTTGCAGAGGGAATTGTCTTAATAAGAGTGAAGAGGCAGGAAGGGAACCTACTAATGGGCATGGCTTTCACCAAACCAAAAATGATATGGTCACATGACCCGTGTCTGGGCCACTCACCAATTCATTACATTTTCCAAACCTCAGGTTCCTCATGCACCCAACAGGCCATCTCAAGCTTACCTACAAGACTGAGGCATCCCACGAAAGAACAGTGAAAACACTGAAGCATGTGATGCAAGGGACAAACCTGGGTTCCGTTATGTTTCTCTTAATTAGCAATTCTGGGCAGAAAATGGTCACACTTCAGGTTTTTAATATTTTGTACATTTAAACAAATATTTACAGAACAAAATGTTTTATGTCCTTAAAATTCAATACTAACTTCCTCTAATTTAAAAGTCTGGGAGTGGGGAGGAGGGAAGTGGGGAGGAGTCACTCAGGGAAGTGACTCAGGTCAACGATGCCATCTGGTCAGTTTTGTGGACATACCTTTCATTTCAGATATAGGCCCTTCTCTTCTCATTCTTAGTACAGAGTTCTCAACCTTGGCTGACAAATTTTAAAATAACGTGGAAGCATTAAAAAGCCCAGGGATTCCGAAGAGCAGCCACGACCTGGACCACTACCCTCCGCCCTCCCCAAACCCCACTAGCCCAGGGCCTTGGTCACCACTGACCTGCACAGATTCCCTCCCACCCCTGCCCCTGCTTGGAAGGGACGCCCCCCTTCCAAGCAGGTATCCAGCTGCCCTGCTGACATCTCTGTTGGTCTGTCCAGGATGGAACTAACTCCTCATTGCCCGTGTCCCAGCCTGTTCCAGAGTGCTCTAGTGCAGTCAATCCAAGGGGTCCCGCAGGGCACAGGTCTGGGAGTCACTAGATCCCTCTCCCCGCATCTCCTGCAGCACCACCGTCTTCCAGACCATAGCCCAGTCCCACCTGGTCAGGGAAAGCATTCCCTAACTGGTGTCCCCCACTGTCTCCCAAGCTCTCCCACATGCTCCCCACAGTGACCTTTCCAAACCCCACCCAGACCATATTCTTCCCTCTCCTCTCCTCTCATCACTTAACTCATCTCATTTTCAGATTGCAACTTGAGTCCCCTACCTCAGGACCCCCCATCGCCCTTGACGATGGGTCCTTACAGCCCCCTCTCCTGCAGCACTGGTCATGGACATCACAACCTGCCCAACGGAACGGAGGCTCCACCAGGCAGGACTGTGTCTGTCTGCTCAACATGTGTTGCTGGTGCAAGCACAGTTTCGGGGTTGTAGTAAGTGTTAAGTATTTGCTGAATGTAGAAATGCTGAAGTCAAACCCTGGATTTATGATGACTTAGTTTTAAAGCTTAAATATTTGTATAATCTCTGCCTTGAAAATATTTAGTTATTAAAAGCATCTTATAACAAAAAGAACAGATGTCTGAGAGTTATATCCCCTAAGAGGGCTAACAGAATGATTTCTTTCTTGTTTTTTTTTTTTTTTGAGAGGGATTAAGTAATTTATTCAACTTTTTCCCCCTCTTTTTAAGGTCCCTAGGATTCATCTTATAATTGAAAGTTTGTACCCTCTGAACTTCTCCCCATCTTCCTCAACCCCAGAATCACTGCCTTAAGTTTTAGAAAAAATGCGCTTATTTTATGCAAAGTGACAGAACACCTCTCTCCCCTGGTGTTTTATCCTATATTTTCTTTTCTTTTTTTTTTTTTACCATTTTTCTCATAGTTACTGCGCTAAAACCTTAACATGATATTTTACATGAGCTCAAACCTAAGTTGGGAGAAGATTCTCTCTTTGTTCTCATTAGAAAAACTAAACTCTTTTGAAAGGTTAGAACCTATTCAAATCTTCCTGCTTCATTTAGAAATGAATGTATGGGAGTGAAATGATAAGTACAGAATAACAGTTTTTCAGAAGTCAGGATTCATAATAAGTGTACTAGATCAGATTTAAAGAGGCATGTTTCTGCAAAGGTGTTATTTTCAATATTCGCAAGAGCAAAATGGAAAACTACCTACCCATCTTAATTAAGATTCATAAGCAGTCACATAAACCATACGAAGGAGTATATGCAGCTACTAAAAACGATCAATAAACACACCTAGAAATGCACAGTGAAGCACATGATATAATGTCAACTCAATGAACACAGAATAGCATCTACCCACTGACCACTGCCATCCAGTCCCCACACCTGCCAGGATAGAGACAGAAGGCTGTACACATTGGTGTGCTGGGTTTATGGTCTCTCCTTTAACTAAAAAAAATAAACAATCAAATCACTCAGCAATATAATATCCTGAATTTTCCACTAACCATTCATTTAACACAATGGCCTTTCAAGTGACAGATGACTAAAACGAGTTCTTA
This sequence comes from Hipposideros armiger, assembly GCF_001890085.2. Taxonomy (NCBI): domain Eukaryota; kingdom Metazoa; phylum Chordata; class Mammalia; order Chiroptera; family Hipposideridae; genus Hipposideros; species Hipposideros armiger. Next base: position 2,567,316 of record NW_017731574.1, read on the forward strand.
AATCTCATAGCTTCATGCAAATAGAACTCAAGAAAGGGATCTCTACAGCCAAACTCCCAGTGCTCAGTTATCTGAGGGCTGTTACATCAAGTGTGTAATATACGGGACTCCTTTCAGGCCTCCTGGCCATGTGACCTAGAACGGAGGCAGCAGATGGCAGAGGACAAGGAGAGGCCTTGGTGATCTGGCCAGAAGCAAACAGGTGGGTCTGAAAGGACAGGAGAGTCCATGAAGCTCTCAGCAAACAGCAAACATCACCCTGAACCGTGAAAATGGCATAGGCATCTAACTGAGTGTGAAAGGTCCTCTACAGTTTACAAATCTAAGGAATGGCCACGGCTCACTGGCAGACCTTTATCAGCACTTCTTCAATATGTACAGGGCACATTCAACTTTAATGCCTTTATAAAACATACCACAGGACGCAAGGCCTGAGTTCAAATTCTGGTTGTGTGCTGGTGGACACATCCATCCACTTTGAGCTAGTTTCCTCTAGCAAAACAGGAGTGTATTCAGAGTGCTCACACACAGTGCTTCGCAGAACACACGAGCAGTGAGCACTCAAAGAGCGAGTGATCACTATTTTAATGGAAAAATGCCTCAGCGACAGCATGCTGAAATACAATTATCTCCGAGTAATGGCAGCACAGGGGTTTTTTACTTTCTTCTTTGTACAGATTATTTTCCTTAAAACAAAACAGACAAAAAAACCACCAAAAGCCAAAAACCAATGCCTGTATATTACTCATATAAGAGATCGTTTCCAACATGGCAGCACCTATAGCAACGGCAGATAAGGCAGATAAGGAGGCTGTCACCACGTGGTGCCACCGCGCAGGGAAGCAGACATGGCATGTGGACACAGGCACCAAGCAGAGGCCTAGGTGCCACCTTGACGCTGCCATCTGGGCCAACCACAATCTTCTTAAATCCTGACCCTGTATCTGTAAAAATGGGATAACAATGCAGGTCTATAATCCCCTATCCCAAACTCTCATGGCCAGGTGTTTCGGGAATTCAGAAATGTTTTAGAAAGGCGATATAATGGGGTCTGAAGCAGCACTCTCTTAACAGTCACAGTAACCTTTTCTGTAAGATGTGTGACCAGCCCCACAAGGGGGTAAATACAGGACCACAAACAGCCTGGCATCAGCTCGGGCCGGATCTGCCACCTGGCCAGTGAGGAAACCTTCCTCTTCTCGAGCGTCTGGGCTCTCCTGGCCGAGAGCGAGGACTGTGTGGCCTGTGCTTGCTCATGTGGCCATGCTGCCAGTCCTCAGGCGGCTGATAGCATGTGGGCTCTCTTCTCCAATGTGGTGCAGGCAGTGGCTTCCTGGGCTTCGGCAAGGGGACTGATGCAATCCCGCACCCAAGTGACTCGGAGGACAGTGAAGACAGTGAACGTACCACCTGAAAGGAGTGGGCCCCGCAGAGTAAACCCTCAGCCATGGTCCAGGAGGACCTTCTGTAAAAGATGGTGTGTATCCAGACATAAAAGAAACAGCTATATTTGAATAGAGGAAAATATAAAATACCACCTGCAAAGAAAATGCTTCCAAGTATTTTTGCACAGGGCTGGGCTGAGAGCTACTTCTGACCAAGGAGTCACATGGACTGTCCACTTGGGACGTGGCCGCTGTCCTGCTGTCTCCGAGAGGTCACCCTACCAGTGTAAGAGTCACTGACAAAAGGAGGAATGGAACAAAACTTGTATCCCACCCTTTTCCAAAAGGATGGCATGCTCCAGGTAGCTGAAGTTCTGTCAACCAAATGACAGGAAGGCATAAAAACAGAACCAAGTAAACAAGCCAAGGAGAGGATGGACAGACCAAAGATGGCAGGATGCAAGTCTGTACAGGTAAATCAAGGACCCATGAAGGTTGTTCAGTCTGCTCCTCAAACCCAGAAGGAAGGAACGGTTCTGACGAGAGACTAAGCAGGGGTGCAGGAGAAGGAAAAAAAGAACTTTACACAGTGGGAGTTGACTAGGGTGGTAGCTCTGTTCACTCTTCTGAGAGGGGCATATGTAGAAAGAAAACCACAAATGTGTCTGATTTTAAGTGTGGCTTCCTGAACAGGGAAGAGACTACTGATTAAATAAGGCTCACACCAGGTTCAGTTGTCAGAGACCCTCAGCCCTCACTCCACACATAACCAGGGAGTAGAAACAGCTGGCCCACCACCCTGTGTGCAAAATCCCACCCTGCCACAGCAGGGAAGTGGCACTTCCAGAAAGGCATTTATATCCGAAGGGGCCTCTAGCAGCACAGGAAAAACACATAAAGGTAATTTAAGGTCTTAGTCACAAACTGTGGTTTAGACAAAAGAATTTCAAGGGTTTACTGTACAAATTGACGTCACTATCAAGGAAACTACACCAAGGGAGCAGAAAAGTTAGGAAGGGTAGGGGTGACTCCCTTAAATCAGTTCACTTCTCCCAATCTAAAGGTAGAAAAGCTGGATGATGCACCTGACAGAGGGGAAAGCGCCTCAGTTACAAGAGGACAAGTCGCTCGGTATTCTAGACTCTTCAATCCAGCTGTTCCCAGCAACGCAGGGCCGGAGGCTGAGGGGGGAGATGGAGCAGCCATGCATGTGGGAGAGGCCATCAACTCATATCAAGGGGCCTCTTGATACAGCCAGGCTGGCGGGGCGCCTCCTGGGCATGGAACCGCTCAGGGGTCTCACTGAATGCATGCTAGTTCCTCCTCTTAAAACACCCAGGTGGCGCACCCTGATACCAGAGCTGCACTTGAAAGCCACGGGGAAAAAGCCCTCCGTGATATAGACTTTCCACCAGGACCAGAAACTACTTCGCAGGGATTTAAACTAAAGGGGCCAGGTCAAAGGCGTGCCAGGAGCAGGCTGTTCTTGGACCCAACTGCACATCTCTGGTTCCCTCTCCAGCAGAGAAATGTGCCTGGGGACATGGCAACTTGGGAAAGAAAGATACAGAATGTGTGCTTGGTGGGGACAGGAGGCACACATTCTAGCAGAGATCTGACAAGGAATGAAGAGTTAGAAATGGCACAGAGGGCGGGCAGTGGCGCGTTGGTTAAGAGTTGGCTTGGGGGCTGGCCGAGTGGCGCGATGGTTAAGAACTGGCTTGGGACGCCAGAGGGCCCCGGTTCGGATCCCACATATGAGGGACAGTGACACTGCCCTCTACAGCTAAGATGCTGAACAACAGCTCAACCTGGAGCTGGGCTGCTGTGAGTCGCCCGCGACGGCATAGGCTGCAGCCCCTGTGGCAGTGGGTTGCCATGGGTACCGTGTGTAGCCAGCAGCCGCAGTGAGCGGCCGTCCAGAAGCCGGCAACTGATGTCCCTTGCCTGGGAAGAGTGCAATGATGGTGCCAACTTGGGCCAGTGAAGCAACATCCTCCACAACTAGACTGAAGAACAAAATGACAGCAACTTGTCTGTTCCCTTTCCCCCAATTCCCCAATAAAAATCTTAAAAAAAAAAAAAGAGCTGGCTTGGGACGCCAGCTCTAGAGCAGCAGGGCCTCGGTTTGGATCCCACATGAGGGCCAGTGACGCTGCGTCCTCTACAGCTAAGATGGTGACAACAGTTCAACCTGGAGCTGGGCTGCCGTTAGTGTCGCTGACGACGGCATAGGCTGCAGCCCCTGCTGCAGTGGGCTGCCGTGAGCTACCGTGAGTGGCTGGCAGCCGGCATGAGGCTGCTATGAGCAGCCGTCCAGTGGCCGGCGAGCGACTGCCTCACCAGAGAAGAGCGCAATGATAATACCAACATGGGTCAGTGAAGTGACGTCCTCCACAACTAGACTGAAGAACAAAAAGACAGCAACTTGTCTATTCCCTTTCCCCAATGCTGTTTCCTCCCCCAACTCCCCAATAAAATCTTAAAAAAAAAAAAAGAAAGAAATGGCACGGAGAGAGGAGGAAAAACCAACCAGCAACACATGTTTATACTGGGTTCTTCCAATGATAGGTGGTTAGGGCAGGTGCTGGTCACCCACATGCAGTTCTTGAACTGTCATCTCTATGCAGATAGCTTTCTAGTATAAACCTTCCACCCACTGCCACTCCACACATAAATGGCACTCAATTTAAACATGCCTCAAAGCAATGGGTTTATCTGCTCAGAAGGCAGTTATTGTCTGCCTACAACGTGCCAGGTCCCGGAGATACACAGGGAGCCAACCCTGTAGGTTCCGGATATAGAGAACTTGTGTTCTTTGAGGGAGGGGGTCGGAGGGAGAGGGGGGAAACAATAGAAACACACTGATGACCTGGTTAATTTAACTACGAAGTATAATAAAGGTACTAAGCCAGGTACAACACAGGGGGGACGGAGACAAGGGCAGGAGGCAGAGTCTATGTAAAGGAGGTGACATTTATACCAATAGTTGAAGGATGGGGAAAAGTCCAAAATGAAGTCAGGCAACCAGAGGAGTTCCTGCAGGGCAGGTGTGCTCCTGTGAGGACCCAGGTCACCATTTACAGTACCTCCTTGCCAGGGTGAGGTCTGCCCGACCCCAAGGTGAGGGTAGGCTCTGCTCTACCCTGTCATATCCCCAGCGGTGTCATAAGCCTGGCACACTACAGGGCCCACCAGGGTTGTGTCCAACAGCACAGACCTGCAGGGGCGACTTGGGCAGGAGGCCCGGTCTGTGGTGCAGGAAGGAAGCTGCTTCCCACGGCTGAATGAAACTGTACTTGGATCTCCTCAGCAGCACGCTGTTTCTAACTGGGCTGTGGGGCACTTCATGAGAGGTGCCATGCTGGGCAGAACATGCCAAACCAACCCACCAACTGTGGGATCTGAGTGGGCAAGAAAATCAAACTGGAGTTTGTATTTCACAGGCTGTTTCCAGGGGAAACCAGCCAATCTCCAGACAATGGGTGTTTTTCAGGGACAGCTTAATTCAACTCGGTGTCCCACACTGCCACATCTAAGCACAGTAGGAAAGCCCACTGGCATGTTGACACCAAGGCACTCTGGAACTAGCGGGGAGACACTTGACCCCATATGATTACGGAAAGGTAGGAGAGTAGATGAATTTCCCCCTAAGACTTATTCAACTGTTGAAGCAAGAAGAGTTTGTGACTGGCCCACTCTTAACAGATAATGGACTGTCCAGAACCCCCGGGCCACAATCAGGAGCCCCCCAATATACTCTGGTGGCAGAACACGGATATGGCTTTTCTCTCTGTAACACTGAAAAACCAAACTCACAGGCAATCTCAACCAATGACTTCAACTTCTGCCCCAAATTTCATCCAAATCGATTAACCTGAGTGTTACAGCACCATTTTCCCCTTTGCCAACCCTGTGGTAGAGGTGAACTTTCCAAAAGTGAAAAGGAAGCACAGCTGGCAAAAACCTAAGGACACCTGCATGATAATGTCCTCACAACACCCTTTTAAAATAATATTAGGCAAAGGTTATTAACTCAGGAGACCATCTCACACACTTAGCTGTGATAAAAGACCTAAAATTCTAGGCTTGTAAGCACATACACACGTCCCACGAAGTTCTGTTCTTATGAACCCAAGTTAGATAAGTAATGTCTAAAACCCTATAAATTCATGGCTGCCACCACATTTTAAAATGGACTGAGCCCATATGCACCAACACACTGGTAGCGTGGCTGAGTGTTTAGCAACCTTTTCCCTCCCAACCCAGAACAGTTCTGAGATGTTCCACACACCTTTCACCTTGATGACTCTCAGATAAGCAGAATCTCCTTCCTGGGGGTACTTTAAAAAAAAAACGGTATTTCAATCTGCTCTGTTCCTCTCTCAGCTCCTTTGAGTAAAAGCATTACTCAGTAGGATTTTAGACTCTTTTCTCCCCCAAACCCAATTTCTTAAAGATCATGATTAAAGTTCTTTCAAACGGATGATCTGTCCTAAAACCCTAAAATACCTAAGGGGTATTTACTTAGATATGCCTAAAACATCTAAGATGGTATATTACTAGGCTTACCTTCTCCACCTGAAGGCCAGATAATTTAAATAAATTATAAGTGTGATGGTTTGATTAAAAGCTGAGGTGTTCTGGCACACAACCCCATTTTATCCAGTCCTGAGGGTCTTTTCAGGGACACTTCCAAAGATGCTTGGCCCAGATGGGACCCTCCCCAGAGGACTGGCCATGGGACAGAGATAAAAATGCCTAAAAGAATAGACAAAACTGGAAGAAAGCTTGTTGAGTCTTTTCAGTCTCAAGAACCTGACAAGGACTGAAGATCCACAATTGTTCTGCTTGAATGCTAACTCTAAGTGGATTTAAAGATAGCAAACACAAAGGGAGAAATTACCTCATTAAAAAAAAAAAATTCCAGAATTTATAAAAACAACTGGGGTTAGGCATTTTAATACAATCCAATCAAAAGAACCAGACTAATGAGTGAGGGTCCATGGAAATTCTGCCAGCTACCAACTGGCAGACAGAAGTTTTCTGAATCTAGCATATTTTTCCTCCTTGATTTTTAGCATTTCCTAATTACCATGGCGACTGCTCCCAGAACAATTCTCTCCTTTCCCTGCACTCCTCCATCCCACCTCCTTGTTGAGACATGAGCGGATCACTGAGTTAATCCTGTGAGGAGCCTTCCTAAGGTGCGGCCGGGGACAGGAAGTCCTCCTGCGCGCTCTCTGCACGCACTCGCAGCTCTGCATACTCACGTCGATCTCCCCGTCATCGATCTCTCCGTCGTCGTCGTCTTTTTTTTTCTCCTTGGCAGCCTCCAGGGGCTCCTTGTCTTCCACACTGTGGACACCTGCCTTCCCTTCCTCCCCAGGAGCTCCTTCTCCCTTCTCCTCGTCATCCTCGGCCCCAGCCTTCTCAGCCTCGTCCTCCTGCCCAGCAGGGGCTGGCTCTTCAGGGACCTCCTCGTCGTAGTCTAACTCATGCTCATCCAGTTCCCTGGTGACTGACGAGGCCTCGTCCCTCAGGTCACTTGTGCGGTCTTCCTCCCCACCATACCCCACCTCTGCACGCGGGGGGCTCGTCGGGCCCCTGCTCAGTTCCTGAGCCTCAGAGTCCTGGTCCTGGTCCTGGTCCTCCTCTTCCGAGCGACTCTCTTCCTCCTGGCTCAGTCCTGGGGCGGCATTTTCCTCATCCTCCAAATCAGAAGCCCTCGCCCCAGCTCCGTCCAAATCCTGATCAGACCCACTTTCCCTCAGAATGTCATCGTCCGAGAGCCCTTGCTGCTCCTCTTCTTCGTCTTCTGGAGAGCGAGGGTCCCGTTCAGGGCTCTCGGCCACATCCATCGGTACCCACAGTTCTGCAAAAGAAAGAGAACACGGAATCACAGCATTTAGCAAAATGGAAAGTGAATCTTGCCCTGGTTTTTCAGGCCCCACACTCATACCTACCTGCTGGGGCGGGGGGAGGGGAGAGATCAGGACCTGCATTTTGCTTCGACCTGCACTGCTCCTCCAAACCCCAGACCCTACTTCACAGACCACTGCTGTTGGCTGCAGCACCGCGGAGGACGGCAGACTGTCCCCACTAAGCTGTGTGCTGAGTTCCTCACATCTGCAGCAACTTGGCAGAAAGACACCTGGCGTACTCCTTCTTCTTACAAGTGCAACCCAAATGGTTAACAGAAAGTGAGTGATAAGATGTGCACTGCAAAGGACAGACAGCCTTCCGGATTCTTAGATTGCTGATGAAATTCAAGAAAATTTGCATTATGAAATAAGGCAGCCAAGTTGAAGGTATGTGTCTGACCATTTTTCTGGAGTCACCCTGAAGGGTCTGGAGCAGAACCCCAGCCCATCTGTAGGACTCCCCAAGTTGCAGGCTGTCTCCTGTTCCTGAACACACTTCTCCAAGTATGGCCCTGACTGCCTTATCAGAAGCACTTGGGATGATCCTGGGACCCACCACAGAGCTCTATGTTGGAACCGCCAATAAATGTCCAGAAGGAGCTCATGCGCTCTACGATTCTCACAGGAAAGTCAAGAACCACTGTTCTAACACAGGCATGTTGTGGAAAAGAACTCTGACGGAAAATTTTACATATTTAAGTACAATTGACCCTTGAACAACACGGGTTTGAACTGCGTAGGTCCACTTATGAGTGGATTTTTTTCAATTGGCCGATGTAGTTCAAACACACATTGTTCAAGGGTCAACTCTGTGGTTGGAAACCCGAGTATATAGAGGGCCGACTATAGTTACCCTTAGATTTTGAACTGCTTGGGAGGTCGGCACTCCTAATTCCCGAGATGTTCAAGGGTCAACTGTAGTTTCTTAGGTGAAAAGATTGATAGAGTCATTTTAGGTTTCATTTCTATTTTTACTGATCTACATTTAATTTCAAGTGAATATTTTCTGGTTTTCCCACCTCAATGTGCAAAGACAGTACACTGTTCCATTTGTTTTAAACATAGACTGCATAAGGTGAGGTAAGAGCGTGTGTGCATGAAGCAAGCCAACACCAGTCTATAAGCAAACACCATTCACCAATGCAAGGTGCAGCAAGTTACCACTGAGTTGGTTTGAAATAACAGGAATAGTGAAGGCTTCAACGTTCACTTAGTTCTTCAAATTTTTTTATTTAAAATAATGTATGTCATAGTCATACCGTTTGGGATCTCAGCTAGACCTGGAAACATACACACATACATTTACAAACCTTAAATATATAAAATTATTTTATGTACTTATATAAAGATTAGAAATCTTTTAAATTTATACTTTCAAAAGGAGAACCTGCGTTTAAAGATGCACATACCAAGAGATGGTGTCTGAACCTACAGTCAAAAACATTTTTTTTCGGCTGTTAATGGAAATGATTATAATTTGGCACACACTAGGACAAATCACTTAAAATTCATCACTTTATAAATAAACTAAATGGTTAGCAGTAATAGAAATTTATGAACCAATCAATTCAATCAAAGTCATTTAAGTAGACAGTTTTAAAAATGATCTACTGTTCAGTCTTCTAACCACACTATCCAGAGGTAAGACTATTGGAAATAATTATCAAAAAGTTAGTCTTAATATAGCATACTCTGCTGAACATGAAAAGTTGAGGTTCCTCCTTTGCATACAGCACTCCTACAGGCCACAGCAACAAGCAAGGATGAGAAATCTACCAAGGACAGGGGTGGTTGCTAAGGCCACTACATGGTCAACTCTTCTAGACACAGCATGGGGGCGGTTACAGCAATCAGCCAGGAACGAGTGACAAACTGGCAGCCTCCGTTTCTTAGTTAATGATATTAATAAAACACGTAAGATTTTCCCTTGTGTATACAGATACCCAATGCCTATCTTTGTACATTTTATTACATTGTATATAAGAAATCTTCTCCATAGACCAGCAGGGACTTTCATCTCCCCAGCTGCTTAAGCTAGCACCTGTTACTCTGTAGTCAGGCGGTCACACGGAACTGATTACTGAGCCTTATACATCACCACTTGAAACCAAACAAATTCCAATTCTCACATTTTACAGTGTAATGGTGACCTTGACACAAAGATACCTCTTAAATCAATCAACCAAAACTAAATGTCCTCTCAAACTAGCTTAAAAATCACACAACTGATACTCTGCAGAAAACACTCCCCACCCCAGCCTGTGATTAGCTTTGCAACATACTATCCTGTTCATAGCCACACAATCTCATAACTTGGTCACAGCCCTTTTCCAGGGCCCAGGTGCAAATTGGTTTTTGGTTTGGTTTCATTGTTATGATTAGATCCAATCAAATTGCTTTTTCTATTTTGGCAAACCTGAAATTAAATCCTAGAGTAAAAAATGGAAGAAAAGAGTGCCTAACTTCAAATAATCTGAACTACTGCAAGAAGTGGGCCAGTAACAGGACATTTACCTCTTGGTTCGCTGTATCTTTACGGGATACATGGGGTAGTGCAAACAGTGTGGGCTTCTGAGGCAGAACTTGAACCCCAGCTCTACTGCTTCTCAGCTTTAGGATCTTGGACAAATTATGTAAACTTGCCAGACCTCAGTTTCTTCATCTGAAATATGGGGACAACAGTATGTACTTTACAAGGTCACTACAACAATTAGATGAGTTGAGCCTGATAACGTGCCTGGTACATTCTCCACACATTTTAATTTAAACTGAATTAATGTGAAGGTGAGTAAAGGTAATCCTCAACTTCCAAAAACCATACTCCCTTCAACCCTGTCAGGTTCATTTCAAGTCTCTTGGTGCACTCAGGGGTAATTAATTCACTGTTTCATTCGACAAATGCCCTGAGAATCTATTTAATGCAAGACTATGTTATTAAAACAACTTCTGCAATAAAATCAACAGCCACCACTGTCCACTGAGAGACCACTACCCTGTGTCGTATCAGGCACTTGACCAATTTCCTTCCATCAACCTTCCAAATAAGTGATGTGTTCCCCTTCACAGATAAGGAAACCAAAGCCATATGGCCACTGAGTGACTATTCCAGGACTGCAACTCAAAGCTGAGCCTCGAACCTCGAGGGAGTGCTCAGTCCCAGAGCTCTGGACTATGCAGAAAATGAGTTTCTGCTTCCTGCCTAGGAACTAATCCCCCCTTTTTGCCATTGTTCCTATAGGAAAGTGGGACTCAACTTCCAAAGCGATTTTATAAATTCCTTTTTGGAACACAGCCCACCCATAAACTGGGGACTTCTAGTGCACCAGCAGATATGCCTGTTTTTATTCTCCCTTCTCAAGTTTTGTGCTGATCTAGCTATACTCCTATCTTAGCCCTTCGAGAGCCAAAACCATACCTTTTCATATAAATGGAAATGCTAATATACGGTTTATAAAGACTACTAGTTGAAAAATAGTGATGAGCATATGGAGATCCAACTTGTGACACCATTTATTTTATGATTTTAAACTTGTGTGCAGTTTGAATCTTAGGTACTTAAAGAGGAATGCCCGCCAGTTTGAATATGGAAATTAGTTTGACATTCTAAGAAGGCAAAGGTAACTTTCCAACTCTTAAAGGTAGTTTTCAGCGCTGACCAAAGATGGTAAAGTCTAAGGTCTTGAGTGCACCTACTACTGTCAGGGGCAGCCCAGTGCTCTGTTGGTGATATTTAGCCTTTTGGGGAGCAAGGATTGCTTTGAGAATCTGATGAAGGGGATGTCTCCCCTCCCTAGAAAAATCTGGACACACACAATTTATCTTCCACTTTGGGGAGTTCAAAACCTCCTGAGGTCCATCCATGGTCCCCAGATTAAGAACTCTTGTTCTAATTACATCATACATTATTCTATTATGTATCCATATTTACCACATTGTACTGAGACTACTTGTTTGCAAAGTCTGTTGGGAAGTTCCCCTGCCCCTTATGAAGTTCCTGAGTAGAAGGTCTCAAACTCACCTCTGTGTTCCCTAGGCTCAGCAAATGGCTGGCACTTAGTAGCAGACCTCTCATGTAATTTACTGTCTAAACTGGGACGTGTTTTGAGACTGAAAGGGGGCACTGTTAACAATGACAATAGGCATGAACAGGGGCTATCCACAGCTCATGGGGACATCCGGTTACCTAGGAGGCCCTGTCAATCTCTTGAGGAAAGGAGTCACATCTCTTCTTTCCTCGGAATTTACAATCTGAGGCTGTTCACAAGTGAACACTTTGCAGACGGAAACATGCCAAAGAATTTTCATTAGAAGCAACCCAAGTCACACCTTGCTATACAGAAGAGGAAGAGTGTTGCTGGAGAATCAGAAGGTGGCTTGTGTTCCAGGTCGCGCTCTGGGCAGGTTAACTGTCTCTCTAGATGTCTGTGTCCTAAATTAATTTGAAATTAACTCAATTTGGCAAATATCTGAGTGTGTGCTCTATGTCCAGTGGTAGGAAAAACATGTTAAGTGTAGACAAGGAAATAGAGGATCCTCTACTCTGGTCATGTCTTCACTAACTCCCAGGTGTACAGATTTTATTATTTGTTCTTCTCACACAATTACCCTGTAATTGAGGATTTTTGGCAAAGTTTAGAACTAATTCTTTAGTGCTTTGATCCATAAGATGATGAAGGTGCCCAGCGAATTGCATAACAACTATCCATCACTCACTGTTTCTGCATTGCCTACTGCATCTGGCAGATGGTGACTGATAAATGTTTGTTGAATCAACATCTCATTACCTGATAAACTACCTGTTGCACACCAGAAAGAAATTTGAAAGAAGTGCCTAATTTTTAGAAGACTATACCAGAACTCAAGCATAAAGTGGGAGCTGTCTCATTTCCCAGCAGTCACTCTGGAAGGCTGCACACTGATTCCAATGGCACTGCTAAAGCACAGAACATTTTGGGAACTACCATTTGGAGTGAACTTTAGAACCTGCAGAACACTCTCTTGGCGCTCTCAGTAGCAACACATCTTTCTCTTCTCAAGTTGGGTCATTTTGAGAAACCACAGGAAGCCATTCAAAGCCTGGACTGGTAAGTGAGGTAAGTTACCAAGCCAGGTAAGGCAATTTTTGGTCAAACATGGGGTGTGATTATTGAATGAGACTGATTGTCTCACATGGCTTATGCATTTACTACCAAAACATGAGTTCTCAAGAGGTTTTTGGCAAAGGAGCACCAATGAAACACAAGGATAACTTCTTGGGATAACAGCTTTAAATAGAGCAGCCCCTATTTGAATGCCTAAGTTCTGGTACATCTGGTTAAAATTCTGATTCATGACTTCATGTACTTACAGCATCTAAAGGGAAGATGTTGAGCTTGGTGACAAGCTACCCCCAAACTGACTAAGCTTGACAGCCAAAAAACTCAGGGAGGAATCACTCACCTTGAGATGACGTGTAGCTGTGAAAAGGTAAAAAAAAAAAACAAAAAACAAAACCTACTTTAAATGTGAGCAAGGCCACAGTTTACCTGTTTGCTCTCTGGAATGATTCCACAAAGCTTTCTTACAACGTTTGAGCATTTCCCACCCAGAACTGGAGAGGCATTCCAGCCTCTGGGACACATCTGATTAGCTTCCAGACCTGGCTGGGTTCCACATGTCTCCGATTGTAAAATGAGCAGACAAAGACTCACCTCCCAGGGCTTGGAAGTGGGAATCAGCCTGGGTCCAGTCTCACCCTGAGAATCCCAACCTCTGCTCTGGGCAAGGACCAGTCCATGGGATATACGATGGAGGCGAGACTCAAGGGAGAAAGGAGAGCCACTGCTATGCCCCTGAACAGTGCTTCAGATGTCAAACACCCTCTTCTTCCATCTCCCCCAAATGGATCTGAAGACTGACCTATTCTTGCAATTGAGTTTGCTGGCATTCAAAATGATCAACCACTCTACCCAGCAAACTCAGTTGTCATAAAGTAGCCAGGAAGACTTAAGAAGTTTTAGCAGGAGCAAGACTGGAAGTCTCAAAGTCTTAGGTTCTTCCAGCATCATAACTCCAGTTAAGTTTATACCAAGGATTCAGCGTTCTCTGGGCTCCTATCCAAAGGGGCAAGGAAATGACATATTTCTAAGAAAGTGGCGCGCGTCTCAAGGCACAGCCTATACCTTCCACCTGTGCACACTGCGGGAGCGGAGAGCAAGTTCCAGGAGGCTCCAGGGAGCTCCAAGTTCCCGAAGAGCTCATCCCCAGTCCAGGCTGGCAGCCTCAGGAGGGCGAACTTGCGTGCCTGCTCCCACATTTGTGGGCGGCAAACATGTGCCCCCAAATGTCCCGGAAGAGAAATGACAGCTTCAGGAGAATCAACTCCACCGCGGGGCGCGGAGGCAGCCGCGGGGAGCTCGGGATCTGAGGGGTTCCAGGACCCCCAGGACCGGCTCGCGCGGACGGAACGCGGGATCTTGTCTATCTCAGCGTCCCCTTCCTGCGGTCCAAGAGCCATGCTTCGGCCGGAGGCGCAGCCCGGAGCACTCCCCGGAGGCGGCAGTGGCGAGCTCCCCGGCCTGGGCTCCGCGCCGCCGCCACGCTCCCCTCCTGGCCGCCTCGGCCTCCTCACCGCCGGCCCAGATGCCCCGCCGCCGCCACCGCTTACCTCAGCGCGAGGGCGGGGAGGGGGCCACGGTTCCGCTGGGGTCCGGGCGGCGCAGGGAAGACGTCCCTCGGCCCTTCCGCTCCTTACAGGCTCCGGGTTGAGGCGCGACGCGGGCGGAACAAACGGGCTCCACTACCCCCGGGGGCCGGCCATTGTGCTACGTCATCAAGCCGCGACCGTCCTGCGGACCGGCGGGCTTCCCTCGCTTGCTCCGCCTTCTGCCGCTTCCTTCCGGCCTCCGCGCGCTCCCGCCGGTGCGCGGCGCGCGCCCGAGCCCGCTAGGGCGCAGGCGCAGCCAGAGGCCCTTCCCCACTGGGTGTTCTGAGACCGAGTGCGGCTGGCGGTGTGACGGCGCCTGAGGAGAGGGCTTTTGGCGCCAGGCGGTCAAGTGACGCCCCGGGCTCAGGGTTCCCGCCTTGTGTTCTCGGTGGGGAGCTCCGCCCTTCGCAGTGATGGGTGGTTTCGCCATCGCAACTTTCAATTTTAACTTCCGTTAAACTAAAAAATTCCCGTTTTAGTAAACGTTAGCACCCAATAAAAAAAATTAATATTTTTTGAGATACTGAGTTTAAATATCAAAGCCTGAACGTTTGTAACTATTTCCGTGGAACGCAATAGCTCCTCTATTAAATGCAGTCAGCTCAACACAAAATTAATCATTTTTGAGCTATTGCGTTTAGGTATAAAAACTTGAAATTTTTAACTATTCCTGCTTTCTTAAAAATAATCAGCTGAGAACCCTTCTGTACTGCTGGTGGGAATGTAAACCGGTATAGCCACTATGGAAACCAGTACGGAGATTCCTTAAAAAATTAAGACTAGAACTACCATGTGATCCAGCAATTCCATTTCTGGGTATTTACATGAGGAATATGAAAACACTAATTTGAAAAGATATCTGCACTCCCGTGTTTATTGCGGCATTATTGTAAATGATGATATGGAAGCAACTTGTATCAGGATAGATGAATGGATAAAGAACGAGGTATACGCGTATATATTCAATGGAATATTATTCAGCCATAAGAAATGTGAAATCCTACTATTTGTGACAACACAGATGGATGGACCTTGAGAGAATTATGCTAAGTGAAATAAGTCAGAGAAAGACAAATACCATATGATTTCACTTATGTGCAATATAAAACAAAAACAAAACAAACAAACAAAAAACCAGACAAAACAAAAGCAAACTCATAATGACAGACAACAGATCTGTGGTTACCAGAGGGGAAGAGGGTGAAGGGAAGGCGGAACAGGTAAAAGGGTCAATTGCATGGTGACAGATGGAAACTAGACTTTGGTGGTGAGCAGGTTGCAGTATATTCTGATGTTAAATTGTGATGTGGTGCATCTGAAACATAATATTAATAAACCAATGTTACCTCAATGAAATAATTAAATCAGCTCAAAACAAAAACTAATCATTTTTGAGATAGTTTAAATATCAAAGACTAAACATTTTTTGGTATCTTTATTATTCATTGCTGTGTAACAAATTATCCAAACATTTGGTGGCTTAAAACAATTTTTCTTTTATTCTCATAATTTCTGTAGGTCAAGAATCAGGGAGGGCATGGCTTAGCTGATCCTCTGCTTCGAGGTTTCTTTCAGGGTAAGAGTAAAAATTTAAAACTGTTTCTGTGGGACTAAATAGCTTCCACTCTATTAAATATAAACAGTTCAACACAAAGTTAATCATTTTTGAGACATGGAGTTTAAATATTAAAGATTAAAAATTTTAAACTATTTCCATCAGACTAAATAGCTCCGCATCTTTTAAATGTGATGAGCTTACCAGTGTAACTTTTTCATGATCAGGACATTGTGTGGTATTTGGGGTATTTTTACATCTTATCAACTGCCTTCAGGGCAGCCTGCTGAGGATCAAACTGCTCTCTCCATTTAGAGACAAGGCGCTCACATTTAGAAGGCTACTGGGCTTGGTTGAATGCCCTGCTGTTCCTGCCTTCAAACTCTTAATCATTTTTGAACAAGGGGCCCAGGTTTTAATTTTGCACTGGACCCTGCAAATTATGTAGGTGGTCCTGGCGGTAACTAAGGGTTTTGGGGGATAGAGAGCAAAGCAGGCCTTTCTCCTCCAGAAACACTGCTCCTCCTTGGAGCCGACTGCCACCATTCTGCCCACAATATGAATGTCTGGCCCACAGTGAAGTTGAATGAACTCAGATGTTTGCCTTATGTTATCTGAATGAATGAATAAATGAATGAGCAGGAGAAGAAATGAAGGCATTAACGTAGAGTTACCGTAGGACCCAGCAATGCCACTCCCAGGTATCTAACCCAAGATAAATGAAACATACATGCACTAAAAACCTTTACACATTGTTCATAGTAGCATCATTCACAATAGCCCCAAAGTGGAAACAACCTAGATGTCTATCAACTGATGATGGAGAAATAAAATGTGGTCTGTGCATACAATGGAATATTATTCAGCCATATAAAGAAATGAAGTCCCCTCTCCCTCTGTCTCTCTCTCCCAACCCCCATCACATGAGGATATATAAGTAGGTGGCATCTGCAAGCTGGGAAGGGGGCTCTCACCAGGACCCAATCACGCCAGCATCCTGATCTTGGACTTCCAGTTTCCAGAACTGTGAGAAAATAAATTTCTGTTCTTTAAAGCCCCCAGCCTATGGTTTTATTATGGCAGCCTGAGCTGACTTACATATTTCATTTACATGAAATGTCCAGCAGAGGCAAATCCACAGAGTCAGAAATTAGATTAGTGGTTACCAGGGCAGAAGGAGGGGAAATAGGGAGTAACAGCTAAATGGGGACAAAGTTCCTTTTATGAAAATATTCTGAAATCAGGCAGTGGTGATGGTTGTACAACTTTGTGAATATACTGAAAACCACTGACTTGCGCATTTTATTTTTTATTTTTTTTTAAGCTGAGTCATCCTGCACCTGTTGGCAGCTCAGCGGCTGCTCAGCTCGGGCCAGGAATTGAACTGCTGTTGCTCAGAGCTCAAATTCTTGAGCGAGCTCTTAACCAACTGAGCCACTCGGCCGGCCCTGACTTGTGCATTTTAAAAGGGTGAATTGTATGGCATTTGAATTATACCTTAATAAAGCTGTTATTTTTTTAAGAAGAAAAGAAATGGAGGCAGACAGGAGAGAAGGGGAGAAAATGAAGGGTGAGAGCTGAGAGGAGGTGAGGCTGAAAAAGAGGAAAGGGCTGGGAGAGGTGGGGAGAGGGAAATGGGGCAGGACTCCTGTCTATGACTCTACCTCCTAGCTGACTCTTGAATTGTCTTCCCTTTTCTCCATCCTCCTTAACTCTGATTCCAGCCACCATCACCACCTGCCAGGATTAATGCCACAGCTCCAGCCCATCCCCCGGTTCCCTGCTCTGTCACTGCCCCCTGACCCCCATCTTCCCCCAGATACTCGGAGCCACCTTTCTATAATCTCGGGTTGGTTCCAGTCTCACCACTCCAGCCTGAGGCCCCTCCAGCGGCTCCCTCTGCACCCAGATGAAACCCAAACACCAAAGCCTGATGTGCCTGCTCTTTATAATCTGGTCCCGTCAGCCCGGCCTGCCAGCCCTCATGCTCCATCCTGGCCCTCAAACTCGCTCCACACTTTTCTTTGCCCCCAGTTCTTTGCACATGGCACTCGTGCTGCCCAGGACACCGTTCCCTCTCATCTAGCTAACTTTGAATCATTCTTCAGGTTTCCCCTGGATGCACCACCTACCAGAGTGCTTATCTATTTCCACAGCTGGGCACAAGCGCCTGGAGGACAGGACTGCAGTGATTACCCTGTAACCTCGGGTCAGGCACTGAATTGCTCATCACAATGTTTGCAACATCTGGAGTGTGTGTGTGTTTTTTGGGGTGGAGGGGCGCATTTAAAAGAATGAGAAAGTGGCTGAGGTGGGATTAGAACCCAGTCTGTCTGCCCCAGCTATGAGAGTGAAAGCAGCACCCCTCTAAGCCTCAGTTTTCCTGTTCTGTAAAGTGGGGCCACTCATACCTGCTGCGGCATGAAGAGATCACATGGCAACAGGCACAAACTTTGTTGGTTTGTGGAGCTCTTCACTCATGGCAGGCCTTGTGCTGAGCTCCTCATGGACAAAGCCCTCATCGTTATCTCCATTTTACAGTTGGGGAAATAGAAAGTGTAAAGTCACAGGGCTGCAATTTCACCCCAGGCAGTTAGAACTACAAAACGCAAGCCTTTTCCATCATAACTAACGAGGCTGTCTCCAGATTGTTACTCTGGCTGTGGCTTATGTAAAAGGAATGTTAACATCTGTTTTATCATTTGGGGTCACTGTCACTGATGTTAATGGGCGCATTCCCCCACATTCTGAGTGCTGACAGGCTGTGGTCGCATCCAGCGAGGGCCACTGGGTCAGTCGAGGACAACACCTGCATTTGCATTACTTACCATGTAAGATAGCTGCCACCACTGAGCTGTGTGACAGACCATGGAACACTGAATCTGAATTTAACAGGGGTGTTAAGCTACACTGGGCTACAACCACATTGGAGAACAATGTGGCATTATTGAGAGCAGTACCTGATAACCAGCGATTTCACCCCAGGCATACACCTAGATAGGCGTCCTCAAGATGGATCCCTGGATCAGCAGCAGCATCTGGGGACTTGTTAGGAATGCACATTCTCAGGCTCCATCCCAGAGCTGCTGAATCAGAATCTCTGGCAGTAGGGCCAGCAGTTTGCATATTAACAGGCCTAGGGATCCTTCTTCTCCATGGAGTGTGAGAACCACAGGAGTGGTCTGTCTTGTCCGTGGGCACCAAAAGACACAAACAGGATATTCATAGATCTTTCAGTAGTAACTGAAAGAAAAAACCCCAAACAAACAGAAATGACCCAAATATTTATAGGTGATTGTAATGTTGTACGATATTGTAATTGTTAAAAACTATGATACACGAACTTCAAATATATATATATAGAGATAGATAGATAGATAGATAGATATAGATATAGATGGGTGAAGCTGTTTTCTTTCCATTGTGTGAAGCTGCTTCCAGAGAGGATATTGACCAGCCTACTGAAGAGTGATGGGGAGCCACAGTAGACTCTTTAAGAAAATGGCATGTTGGTGATTATTTTTTTTTGAAGATTTTATTGGGGAATTGGGGAAGGGGAACATTGTGTTTTTCCAGGACCCATCAGCTCCAAGTCAAGTTGTTGTCCTTCGACCTTAGTTGTGGAGGGCGCAAGCTCAGCTCCAAGTCCAGTCACCACTTTCAATTTAGTTGCGGGGAGAGGGTGGGGCGCAGCCCACCATCCCATGTGGGAGTCGAACCGGCAACCTTGTTGTTAAGAGCATGTGCTCTAACCAGCTGAGCCACCCGGACGGCCTGGCATGTTGGTGATTTTAAAGCCCCTCTATTTTATAGCTCCTACGTCTGTCACTTTTCCTCTTGGTTTTCAGTGTTCTGGTCCTTTTTTTACAGCATGTGTTGTACATTTTTGTTTGATGTTGGACATTGTGAGTAAATTATTGTGGGGGCACTGGAATGGCATTCTGTACTCCCAAAGAGGGTGAGGCTTTATTCTTACAGGCGGATAGTTTCAGCAGATCACTGGGCCCTGGTTAAGCTTTGCTTCTAGGCCTCACTGTTTCCGAGTGTGACGCCCGTCTTCCTGGCGAGTGGACCTCCTGCACTCTCAGAGGAAAGCCTGCACTGTCTGCTTGGCCCCCACCTGCGCAGGCATGATCTACAACCTGTTTCTCCCCATGCCACATGGCTGCTGAATGTGTGCTCAGCTCCTTAGCCTCCAGGTGCTCTTTTCTGCTGGTTCTTGCAGTGTCCCTGGCTTGGGCAGCTTAGGGTTGGCCACAGCCTCTGAGGATTTGGAATCAGGATTTGGGGCTCCTTTTCTGCAGGGTTTCTCCTTAAGTTTGGACACCTGTCTGCTTAGTAAGGCTGTGCTTGCTGCTTTTATTTCCCCCACGCCAGCGGGGGACGAGCTCACGGGGTAAACGGAGTAGGGGGGGTTAGTGTTACTTTGTTGTTTCCCTTCCTTCAAGGGTCAGAGCCCACACGTCCTACCAGTGTTTGCTGCCCTCCAAATACCTTAATATATGTAATGTGTATCTTTGTGTTTGTCCAGATTTTATAATTGTCCTTACCGGGAGGCGGGGGAGTTCAATACAAGAATTCTGTCTGAAAGCAGCATTTTATAAAGGTGAATCTAATGGGCAAAACGACAGGGAGGAGGGCACCATAGGGCTCTCTCTTACTTCTCCAAATTGGCCCAAATCCTGGGTCAGCCTTTGCTGTTTTCTCAAGCTGCAGCCAGAGGGCGCGCCAACCCAGGAGTTCTCGGCAGGCGGGGGCGCTGGGTGGGCCTGGGAGCGGGATCCTGAGGATGGGTGAGAGGGCGAGAGCAGCTGTTGCTTCCCGGGGGATCATGCTGCCCTAGCTTCCAGGGCTGTCAGCCCTTCTCATTCTCAGGTCACAACACGGAAGAACGCCTGGGACGCGCGGGCGGGATCAGGCTCCTGGACGTTCAAAACCTGTCCATCCCCTTCCACTTGCTCAGAGCTACATGGTGGATGCAGGAAGGCCTCCGCCTCGTTCTGTGTGGGATTCCTCACTCGCATCACAGCCCCTGCCCAGACACAGTGTGAGGGCGAGTAGGTGCGGGCCTCTGCCATCGGGGAACCTGACACTGTGGACTTTGTCCCCTCCAGGCTCCTTCCCCACCTCGGATGGGCACCCAAAGCCGACCCCACGTGGCCTCATTCTCTCCCTCAAGACATCCAGGGGTGACCCTCAAACCTGGCCCAGTGGTGACTCCCTGCCCTCGCATCTCTGACAAGGTTCTCAGCCCCTACCACCCCACACCCCCCCCACCTCCGGCATTGGGTGAAGGATTCCTAGGACCTCTGTGCCTGAGGCTCAGAGTTTTTGCTGTTTCTGCTGCCCCAGAAGACTCACCGCCCACCCCTAGCACACTGCAGGACCCCTGCAGGCTGGTTTGGGCAAGTGAATGGTTGGATATCAGTTCAATCCCCACCCGTGGCCTTTACCAAGGACCTGGGATTTCTTCCCACAGTGACACTTTATGGCTTTTCTTTGGCATATCTGAATTGCCAGCATCACTACTCTTGTGCTCTGGGACCATTATTAAGTATAATAACGGTGACTTGAACATAAGCACTGCGATACCATGACATTCGATCTGATAACCAAAACGGCTACTAAGTGACCAATGAGCAGGGAGTATATAGAGTGTGGAGACACTGGACAAAGGGATGATTCACTTCCTGGGCAGCACTCCCTGCGATTTCATCACGCTACTCAGAACAGTGCACAACTTAACGAATTGTTTATTTTTGGAATTTTCCGTTGAATGTTTTTGGACCACGGGTAACGGAAACTGTGAACAGCAAAACTGTGGACAATGGGGGACGACTGTACTTCTCTACACCAGTTTTAACAGCCAGATCCTTTGCTGTGGGGACACAGCATCAAGTTCTTACCACTCTGTGGACACTTAAGTTGTCAGCAAGTCATCTTATTATGAACAAAAGCTACATAACTGTACTTTACAGTTATGGGTGGGGCCACTGAGGGTTTCTTTGCTGCTGTTGGTGGCTGAGGGGTGGGGGACTCCTGGCTCCAGGAGGAGCCCGCAGAGGGTGGGGACATGAGAAAATGTGTGAACTGTGATCTGTCCACAGGTGAGTTAGTGGGTGTGAGAACTCAAGGCAGAGTGAAAACACTCTACGCATAGGAGCTGGGCAGTGATGCTATTGCTGTGCGGGCTATCTCGCTCCTGTCCTAAGGGGAAGAGGACCCACTTCCCCCCCAAGATCAAGGGAGAGGGGAATGTGGTAGAGGAAAGGTTCCCAGCATGAGGCTGAAGATGCAGTTCCAGTCCCAGCTTTGCTGCATTTGATGAGCTTCCTCCTCTATCAAGGGGACAAAATATTAAGGTTCCTACTCTTTAGCCTGCTGTGTGGATTGACTGAGGTAGTCACCACATAGACAACAAGGTGCTGGGGATGTAAAAGGGCTCACTGAATGTCAGTTGGCATTTATTATTGCTGTTAGCTGTGTGACTCTGGGCAAACTGCTTTCCTTCTCTGGACCTCTGATTTTCACTTCCATGTGATGAGGGCCTTGGTGTGAATGGCCTTGTAGCCCCATTCCATACAATTGGACTCTGTTCTCTCGAAAGGTCACCCGAGTCTGCGGCTTCTTCTGGAATGCTGCATGGAAGGTAGCAGGGCGGTTTCAGCACCAGGGATGGAGGACAGCAGCCTAGGAGCTGTCCATGGGGCTGAATTCACCAGAGGACCTCCTGGAGGAGAGGGCAGCAGAGGTGTGGGCGGTGGGCTGGGGGTGGCAGCAGTGGATGGTGAGAGATGGAGAAAGCCACCATCCACGGGGCACAACAGAGCCTTGCATGTGACTATAGCTTGTGGAGTTGCAGCCTTTCTAGAATTCCTGGTAGCCCCAGTGGGGATCTAGGTGCTGTGTTTGGGGGCATTAAGAGCCACAGCCTGGCACATATATCATCTCCTCTGCCACCTTTTTTTCTCCCCATGAGCCCTCTCCCCTCTCCACTCATCTCTGTGGTCCCATGTTCAGCCAGATCCTGGAAATCACATTTTTGGGACCAAACTAATGAAAATACTACTGAGCCAGGACTCCTGCACAGGATGTTCATAGCAGTGTCATTTGGGATTCACTCAAGCTGGAAACAACCCAAAAGTCCATCAGCAGTCCATCACGCATGAACATTTGCCGCTTAGTCTTTCGGTGGAATATTACACAGCAGTGGAAATGCAGGAGCTAAAGTCACACACAACGGGGATGAATCTCTCAGCATGATGAGAGTGGAATAAGCTAACTACTACATGTGGTTGTGGTTATAGAAAGTTCACACATAGGCAGGATAAAGGAAGGATTTTGCAGATGCGAGCTGGGGAAGTGGCCACCTCCTAGGGGCTGGGAGGGAAGGAGTGATGGTTACCCATGTGCTCCCTTTATTCATTCAAACATTAATTTATCTTTTGTGCACCTTCTCTATGTATATTACATTCCATGATGCAAATGTAAAGAAAGAGGAAGACACTAGCGGTTGTTGGACTTTCTGGGGGAGGGGGCTATTAAAAAACACATATTCCAGGGTACTGCTCCTGGGTACTCAGTTTGGAGGCCCAGGAATCTGCATGCTAGCTGGGTTCTTCTGGGTTTTGAGGGGTGCGCCTGACCTGCAGCCCGAGAAGCCCTGGCCTGAAGGCTGGAATCTGCATTCTAAATGCCCCTGAAGAGCCAGGCCTCTGGCCACTAGGAGGGAACAGTCTGCGATTCCTGCTTTCTGAGCCAGCAGAGGGGCCCCTTTGGGGGTCTCTTCCCAAGAGAAGTGCAAACCATGCCCCTCATGGAGTGCACAGCAGCAAGCCCCAGTCTCAGCAGGAAGGGCCTGGGGCACCCCTGCTCCCCAAACCCCTATAGCTGGGGCCCCAGTTCCACTCCTTCACCTGAGCCAGCCACTCCCTTTTCTGAGCCTCAGTTTCCCCACTGGCACGTGCTCCAGGAGGTGTTCAGCAAGTGCACCCTCCTTTCATTTCCAGATCACTGTGAAAGGCCCCCAGGGGGGCGGCCACCACACCAGAGTCACAATCAGATTCCGGACAGCTGGGCATTCCTAGTTAATCCCAGCCTGGTCTCTCACAGAGAAGGGGACTGGTTCCTGCACCCCCACCTCCTCCTCTGGTTACTGCTGTTAAAGGCTCAGCTGGCTAGTGAAACGGGGGTGGGGGTTCTTTCCCAGCCCGATGAACTCCTGGGGAGCCCCTTTCCAGGGCCTGAGAGGGGAGGCAGTGGGTCTTGGGCTTTCCTCTCACAGATCTCCCTGCTGGGTAGGCTGCATCAGCTGACGCGGGGTTGGAGTGTTAAGCCATGCAGGGGGAGGGTGAGGGGCATAAGGGAGGGGGAGAAGTTGCGGGGGGGCTGTGTGTCTGTGCTTACGTGTGCGCGCGGCATTGCAGCCTGCGGGATGAGAAGCCTCCATCCACGGACTGACTGAGGTACAGGATCGGTTTCCCTCTCTGTCTCTCCTGGAAGAAGGAAGAAGAAGGCACCGAGGCTCTTTGCGGGGTAAGTTCTTAGTGCTTGCAAGTTTCTACTGGGGGCTGGGCTGGGTGGGAGACAGTGGCCCTGGCTGCCCATCTGATGGAATGTTCTGTGGAGATGGACAAGTGTGCAGGCAGGAGGCAGAGGGATGGAGGTGGAGCCCACTGAGACTGAACTGCGGGGGGGGGGGGGGGGGTGGAGGGGGGACGGACTTGCACATCTGGAAGGGCTGCTGTGAGAACTCTGGATTCAGTCCTAGGGCTGCCAGCCTCTGCAGCTGGAAGGGAAGTGAGACCTTTGGGAAGTGGGATTGCTGCACTGGGATCCTGGGGTGATCATCTCCTCAGCTAAACAAAAAGGGAGGCTCATTTTCAGGATAGCGATGGGCCTGGGGTGTATGTAGGCATCTGTGAGTATCAGGGTGTTATATGTGTTCTGTGAACTTGTGCTCGTGGGCATGAGATAGTGAACGGTGCGTGGGTGTGTGTCCATATTTACAGTACATATACCTGTGTTGTGGGGTGTGAGAGAGCGTATGTCATGTATTTAATATGCATGTGTGCGTTTGGGTCCCTGGATTTTGGATACAGGGTGTGTGTGTCAGTGGCTGCAAGTGTGTGTCTGTGAAGAAGTGTGTGCTGCACATGTGTGTGTTGAGGTCTGTTGTGTATGTGTGTGTTGTCATGCGTGTTGGATAAGCTGAGGAGGGGAGTTTTGGTTCATGAGTGTTTTTGTGTGTATGTGTGCTCAAGTGTCTGTGACTGTATTGGTGTACATGGGGAAGAGTTATGGGATGTGTGTGCAGCATGTGTCTGTATGCATGTGTGTGAATATGATGTGACTGTTGCATTTGTGTGTATATGTGCATGCTTGAATGTGTATGCAGTGTGTGTTGTTTGTGTTGTGTGTGTAGATTATGTCAATGTATACAGGTATGTGTTGCAGGTATATTGTGTGCATGTGTACACAGGTATGTTATGCGCATGCATGTTGCACGTGTGTTGTGTGCAGCATATATGCATAGGCATGTGTTGTGGGTATGTTGCATGCATGCATTGTGTGTGCATAGGTGTGTTATGTGTATGTGTTGTGTTTATGTTGCATGTGTGTGCGCAGGTGTGTGGGCAGCATGCTATGGACCATCACTTCTCTCCCAGCCCTGCTCAATTCTGTGCTCTGGTCCCTGCCCTGTCAGGGCTGCAGTGGGGCTGTAGGGACTGTAGGGGCTGTTGGTCACTAGGGCTGGGCAGGAGTGGGTGGAGCACCTGGCCTGGCAACTGGCTCCAGCTGGTCATCAGCCTCAGCCTCATCTGCACAGAGGAGCATCTGCTGCCTGCTCTAGGTCATCATGGGGGTCGGCCTGGCTGGTGGGGAGGCAGGGTAGGGCTGTCGTGGGCCAGCTCTGCACACTCCTGGCTTCCAGCGCCAAGTTGGGGCTCTGAGGGGAACTGACATGTGGCCCTTCAGATCAATGACACTAACAGGGTTAAAAGGTAGAGGTGTGTGTGTGTGTGTGGTGTGAGTGGTGTGTGATGTGTATGTGTTGTGTGTGGTATGTTTTGTATGTATATAAGTGTGTTATATATTGTGTGCTGTGCTGTGTGTTTTATGTATGTGTGGTATGAATATGTGGTGTGTGGTATGCTGTGTGTGTGTGTATGTGTGTGTGTGTGTCCTGTGCCCTCACCTGTTTGCCCAAGTCCCAGCTTTGACTTAACCCACTGAGCAGATGACTCTGTGGCTCTATCAGCTTATAATAAAACCCCTTTTGCTGTCATTCCCAGGAGTACAAGAAGGGGGGTGGCACCTCTGAACAATGACAGGTGGAAGGGGGTCTGACTGTGGATCAGTTTCCAGACTGAGGTGGAGCAAGGGTCTGCAGTGGCCAAGGCCGGGGGTGGGGGGGCGGCTCCTGGGCCAGTCATCAGCTTCTGGCTCAGTTCCCAGGAAACTGAGCCTGGGCACCTACTAGCCCTGGGTGCATCGATCTTACTCACTCCCTACAGCACAGGAGATGTTGGGCAGCCTGTTACTAGCTACTGTTATTATCCCCATTGACAGTTGGGGAAACTGAGGGTCAGGGAGACCAAAGCCTTAATATATATATATATATATTTTTTTTTTTAAAGATTTTTATTGGTGAATTGGGGGGATGGGAACAGTGCTGGGGAATTGGGGAAGGGGAACAGACAAGTTGCTGTCATTGTGTTCTTCGGTCTAGTTGTGGAGGATGTTGCTTCACTGGCCCAAGTTGGCACCATCATTGCACTCTTCCCGGGCGAGGCAGATCAGTTGCCGGCTTCTG